>NC_142608.1:28226064-28526064 GCF_041222555.1 Hakea prostrata | reverse complement strand
GTCTGTTGATAATAACTGATATGGGCGACAAGATCTCCCAAACCATCAAACGAAGAGAAAGTTGGGAGCCGAAAATTGTGAGGAAACACAAATCTAGCTATTGCCTCGACGAAAGGGGTCTTTCTGATGACTGAATAGATGTCATCGGACATCTTCCCTCGTGAGAGCAATCCCAACCTTTGATTAATATCTGCAAGCTCCTAACCAATGTGGACCGAACGTCCTCCACCGGTTCAATAATTCTCTCGACCCAAATGTTTTGAGGTTGGTGAGTGAGTGCATACCCCTCTGCCCAATCTCGTTACTGACCGGGTTCAGCTTGATTGCGGTTGTTCATGCCGACCGTTCCTTCTGGGTAATTCCCCAGTTCTATGTTCTCTATCTCGCTCTCGGGAATTTCCTCACATGTTTGAGCCATAATTCTGGCCACCGTCCGGCTGCCTATCTCCAAGTGGGGAATGCCCTCGCAATAGTGGTATGAGCATTTCTGCTTCTCTTGCACGCCTTCTGGCCTCCTAATGATAAGTAGCCTGGGGAGCCACCACTTGTCTGACCAACATATGGAGCGTCTGATTCATCTCCAAAAGCTAGAGTTGCATTTGATCCAACTGCTGTTGGAGAGGATTCGGAGGATTTAATCGATCATTACCTCCTTGTCCTCCATCTTCTCGTACTTCAAGAGCACGACTTCCTTCAGGGATATCTTCTGAATTGTTCCCGCTAGGAAGTTGAATGTCAATCTCTCGCTGAGCCGCCGCAGCTGCTGCTACTGACTTGGTAACCATGACCTGAGAATGACCTGCAAAACAATCGTCAAATGTGGCCCGACCATGGGGGTCGGGAGTCCACCTTCGATGGCTAGGTCAGTTAATGAACTGATCACAAAGGCTCTGACTAATTGCAAAGCTAAAGTATGAATACAAATACTGGGAATACGATTCAGATACCTTCTTCATACGTAGGTTCTGACTTATATAGAGTTTACCTTCTAATCCTGTCCATTGAACTCGTACATGCCTTCTTTTGGTGACTGTCAAATCTTGAATGTTAGACCAGTTAGTGGGGGTAATGGACAACTTCCCTTGATCGCACGATCTTGATGCTATGGGCATGGTAGTTATCCGAGTTGGCACGATCGTCTACTCCCATGAGTGTTGATAACCGTCTCTTTGACAAGTTATCCATCCCGAGAATCTCGGACTCGTGCTTGCTTGTTGATCGTGTAAGGTTTCTTCCTTAGCACGCTACCTTCAAACCTGGCTTGCCCAAACCTAAATCGGTCGGTTCGTCCCGAAACGGGGTCAAGGGTTGAAGGACAGACCCGGTTCAACGATATTTTTTCCCATATAAATGGGCACATTGATAAATCCTGATTTGTGAATCTTCTAAAATTTGAGCCCTATTTTGCTCAACAGGATTTTCCTGACATATTCTTCTAAAGATATAGATACAAGATCATTGCTCTGTCAAAAGTTGAAACCGCGCTTAACATCAAACAAGACAAGTTGATTCTTCATTGTGTTCTGAAATTAATCTGTTGTTCCATGATATACTGTTTTTGCTCAGGTAGGCTGGAGGACATACTGCAGACCAGATGAGAAGTCTGGAGAGCATGGTGTTGGATGGAGCCCTATTATCCAATACACATTTTCAGTTCTTCAAGATTGGGAAGAGGTAATATTTTTGTTCACGTGCACAACCTGATATCTGACGCTTGATTCCTCCTAAGAGGTTATTCTGCAGGGTAGGATCCAGTTTCAATAGCAGATCTTGGTGGGACTGATTTGAGATTTGGAAGATCCAAGTTAGGGCAACATCGTTGCTCCTGTTCTCAGATTTTCAGACAGAGTTGTTTCTAGTTCTTGTTGTAATCCTCTTTTCGTACGCAGTTCAAGTTCCCAGCAACTCACTTAACGCTGGGTTTTAGCCTATGAACCAAGTCTTACAACTTCACTCTTTGGAAATATAACTCAATGGTTGATTTGGGATATTGCTGTTTATCATGTGGTGATCTACAGATCTTGATGATGATGCAACAATTGGAAAAAAATGGACCACCGGCTAAAGTGATAAAATGTATCTGTAACAGAAGAAATTGGGAGAATGTGGAGGACAAAGTTCTAAACATGGGAGTTAAAAAAAGAACAACACTCTGGGAGCACATACTATCAATATGATTTGGAGCCACCACGCGCTCTGATCACTGCAACAGCATCTGGGAATTGGCCCTAGCTGTTCAATGTAACTGCAAATGGAAAATCAACATTTAAGTGATGGCTAGTCGTTACAATTAACAACTAAAATATATTTTTCATTGATGATTCCTGTAGGGCCGTTAATGGAAGAGGCATTATCAGGACTTAAAACAGATTGCGGACTCATTTCGTATCATCTGACACTACAAACACGATAACATTGGACAATTCATTTCAATTGAGAAAGCATGACTCATGTCAAATTTAGAATTTATAGAAAATAGGAACCAATGTTCGTAAAAAGAGTTTTTTTGTGAAATTGCAGAAGAATACCTTTCTGATATTGTATCTGGATCAGCCTTTCAGGATACGTTTTCTCAGTAGAAAGCGTTTTATACCCCATGGAGTGGTTTCAGAACCACATATAAAATGGCAATTATAGCCATATTTTATAGCTTGGTTATGTTTAACCTTCAACAAGTTTATTTCTCCTGTAGGTAACCTGGAAGTATATTAATAAAATCTACCCTTGGGATTCTGTCCTGTAGGTCAGTTGTGATCCACCATCCAGATGATGGGTCCATGGATCTGCTTGAGCACCTGCATGAAACTGGTGCTCAATGTCTCCAAGCATAATTGAACTGCACCCGGGTGTCTTATGGACCCTTCTATTTACCATCATGATCCTCATGCTTTCAGCTTTCTCCCATCGATCTGAAGCTGCATAAATATTTGCCAACAGGACATAACGTGCATCATCACTAGAAGCATTGTCAGACTCCAGCTTCCGGATGTCCTCTTCTACTTTCACCAGCACCTTTGTATCTAAATGAATCCTGCAAGCTCCGAGCAGAGATCCCCATATCACATCATTTGGTTTCACTGGCATCCGCTTGATCAAATCATAAGCTTCATTTAATTTCCCAGCTCTTCCCAAAAGATCTACCATGCATCCGTAATGTTCGATGCCCGCAACTAGACCATACTGTTCTTCCAATTTGGAGAAGATTTCTAACCCTTCGTTCACAAGCCCTCCATGTGCACAAGCTGAGAGAACAACTAGTAATGTGACCTCATTGGGCTTATCTCTTGACTCCATTTGGTGAAAAAGCTCAAGTGCATCTTCACTTCGTCCATGAACAGCAAGGCCCGATATCATTGTGTTCCAACAAACATCATTCTTTTGGGGCATTGCTTCAAAGATCCGCCTCGCATTTTCCAACTCCCCACATTTTGCATACATGTCTATTAAACTATTCAGAACAAACTGATTAAGCTTAATGCCTCTGTGCTTTATTAGATTATGGATTTGTTTACCAGAATCCAAAGAACCCATAGTTGCACATGCAGATAATGCACTCGTGACTGTAACTTCGTCCGGCTGAAACCCCTCGGCCTGCATTTTCTCAAATGCTTCCAGAGCTTCCTTGCCAAACCCATTCTGTGCATACCCGGCAATCAATGAATTCCAGTTCACCAAATTCCGCACTCGAATTCGGTCAAAGATGGCTTTAGCCTCCTTTACATCGCCGTTTTTGCAATAACCAGCTATCATTGATGACCAAGCATAGAAATTTCGTCGTGGCATTTGTTCGAAAAGCTGCCTTGCTGCCTCCATCAGTGCGTTGCTCACGTACCCATCAACCATAACTGTCCAAGTCACCACATTTCTCATCTCAACTGGAGCCTGATCAAACAGTCTCCTAGCGCTCACGATATCACCATTTCTTGCGAACCCATCAATCATCTCCACCCATGTCACTGGCGTCCGCTTTTGCATCTGTTGAAATAGACTTAGTGCAGAATGCATGTCTCCATCCCTTGAATAACCACCGATCATAGCATTCCACGTGATGACATTTTTCTCTGGCATTTCATCAAACATCTTAAGAGAATTAGTTACACCTTCACACTTCGAGTACATACTAACCAATGAGGTTCCTATAATCACATCATGATTGACTCCAATTTTGACACACTCAGCATGCAAAGCCCTCCCATGTTGGAGGAACGAGAGAAGACCACAAGCCTTGAGCAACACAGGAATTATTGTGTGGTGATGGACTCCTTTACGCCTAATTTGGGAGTAAAAGAGAAGAGCTTCTCTTGGCGCTCCTTGAGAGAGAAAACTTCTTATCAGGTGAGAGCAGTGAGAGGCATTGGGGATTTCTTTTGTTAAGGGAACTTGAAGGGATGAAGTTTGGGGATGGTTTAAGAGATTATGTAGAACTTCGGATTCCCTTATCAGCTTCATCTCCGTACATATTTGGGAATATTTTTCCAGGAAAACATCAGTAATTACATGGGGACCTGGGGTAGTAAAGCAGGACTGCAAGAGATAGAAGACCTCAAGGCAATTACATTAGTACAGAACTAGAAATAAAATCCAAGAAACAGATAAATGTGAAAAACTCGAAACCGCACGAAATGCTGATAAACGTTAGCAATAAAATGAGCTCACCATGAACGTAGAGAGCTAAAAATTCAAATCAGAGATTCAATCGTCTTACAAATAAGAAGCAAGAAGCAAACCCCAATTTTGCACAGATAATAGAAAGAGGTTAGACACTAACAGCAAAATTTTAATTAAAATGGCGCAGTAGGAAAAAACCGCATGAAGATGGGTGCAAAAATACATTTCCAGGTTCTGGCTCCCCCAATAAGAAACGCTTCTGCTCTTCATCGTGGATGTATCCACTAGAGAAATGAATATTATCAAGAAAGCAACAAGTTAAGTGTGGAGAGTTACAGAGACGAGATGTTTTGGGACGAAGTAAGATGATCCGGAATGTACCGTTTTTGTTTTTGCGGGAAGGCAAAGGGAATGTACCGTTTCATTGATTTTTATTTGCTGTAGTAGCTGCTGCCAGCAGCGAGCGGCTACAATCACGCCATGTGCGCAGATATAAATCAACGGTTGTAAATAAAAATGTAGGAATTTAAGTGTAAATATAGATTTTTAGTATTACCAAATATCAACTAATTGTTTGGAATTTACAAAACCAACTCCCTGGTGTTCACCCAACTGAGATTCCCGTGGTTTATAGAGTTGGTTCCTCCACCGTATCAATTGTACATAGACTTCTGAAATCCCTTCACCAGCCCAACCTCGCAGATGGCACCGAGAGACTGAGCTATCATGTACAACATTGCCCTGATCAGCGACACCTTCCTTGCTAGAAACAGCCCGAACGTCATGCTCTTCTGGGTTTATGTTTCCACTTGCAAACCATCACCAGTTCCATAACCTTAAATCAAAATACAAACCCTTTCTGCGAAAAGATGCAAGACATGGAAAGGAATTCAGAAACCAAAAATCTTTGCCCTTATTTCAAGTTTCAACAGAGAATCTTGTAATTTTCTTTGGTATGTAAGTGGGTGGGTGTGTTTTCTTTTCTTGCTTCAATGGATAAGTGGGGAAATGAAAAATCAACCCATGAGTGCAGGGAGGAGAAGCATAGAAAACACACCAGAGATGTTGACAGTGTAGTAAACGAGGATGAAGATCATCTCACCAAAAGCCCCAGCGATGTCGAGTATACCAACACCACCGCAAGGATCAGTCTACGTTTGGCTCTGGTGCCCGATCGCGGTTCTTACTCCAATATAAAGGAAAAGAACCATCGTGATGAATTCGGTGATGATCGCCCTGTAGAAAGACCACTTGGTCAGTTCCTCAAAGTCAATCAACGGGGCCGGTGGCGGGCCTTGGTAGTCTCTCACTGAGAACTCGCCGGGTTCTGTTACATCATTTCCCACAACTTCCTTCACCCAAGAACCAGAGAGAGAATGTGTATGTGAGCTTAGAGAGAGAAAGAGAGCTCTAGCGCTAAAACCAGAGATGCTGCTCTTAGCAGATTTAGGGAAGAGAACCTCGTTGCTGGTGAGTTGAGTTTAGCTGAGCTACCAGTCCAAATGGAGAGTGAGGGATTCCTTTTTTATGGAGAGTTATAGACCTTTGTGGGATGGTGTTTCAAACTTTCTTCATTTTTTTGATATTTTTCTCATAATAGCAGGTGGAACAAGAGGAGAGGAAGAGAGGAAGAAGAAAGGAGAATCGAAAAGCCCTAAATCGAGTTTATCTCAGGAACACAAGGAGTTGGTTTTGTAAATTTCAAACAATTCGTTGATATTTTGTAAAATAAAAAAATCTATATTTACACTTACCTCCTTACACTTTTATCCACAACCATTAGATTCATATCTATGCACGTGGCGCGATCGTAGCTGTAAAATCCAGCCATATCCTAACCCTGACCCTAACCCGGATCCATTGTTGTTTATAGGTCCGAAGACCCGAAGAGGTGGTAGAAGAGACTTGTGGACCCTTTTGATTGATAATTTTGAGTCGAAGTCCTAGCCCATGGACATTGACTCGGTGTTTAGTGAGAATCTGCGCATCAAAGAAGAGTGAATTAGTTGAAGTATCTAATGGACTCCCGTACACAATCCGAAGGTATTTCCAGAAACTAGACTTCTTAATTGACTTGTAGAAGAAAACCCCACTCAATTTGCCCTGTATAGCCCTCCAAATCTCTGTCCGAAGTTGCTGCACTATTTCTGAATTTTTTGTTGAAACCTATCTTGGTCGATGCCATTGACCAAGAGCATCGACCAAAGTTTCCCAAACTCGAAGTTAATGATCTTTGGAATATTCCCTATCCTATTTATGCTAGCCTCGTGTTTTGAGCTCTATTCTAATACATCGGCGAATAAGACATATACTAGTACACCTTCACCTTGGAATTCATCACCGTCGTAGTCACTGTAGCCAACACCTTGGGTGTAGTATGCATCATCCGCTTGTGCTTCATAGTACTGGCTTTCGTGTTCATTAGTACATGCAGGATAGTCTAACAATGATATTTGCAAAAAGGAGTGATTTCAAAAGAACCTAGCAAGGCAATTTATTCCACAACAACATAATAAAGCATGTTAGCAGAACATAACAGATGCAAGATGATATGAAACAGACAATGCATGTATGATTCTAACTCTATGTATTTTGGTTTCTATGGGCAGACATGCATTAAGTCATAGCACCATACTCCTCTGAGTAGGTCTCAAATCACTCTCCTTCAACCATCTCGGTATCTTGGGTTCTCCAATGGTAATTGGGTCCTGCATCCCTCTCGTATATTTCATGGCTGGGGTTTAGGTTACCGCTCTCTCACATCACCATTGGTCTAAGTATTGGCGCCTGTTAAGGTCAGACCTAGCCCAATGCAGGTCTTCTACTTAGTTATATCAAGTCAAACTCAAATATTTCTATTCCTCACCTCTCACGATCCTTTCTGGTATCCTTCTCACTAGAGTCAGCGTATCCTATGGCTACAACCAACTCTGACTACAGACTCATCAACCCTTTTGGTCATCCACAAATAGCAAACAGGAAGCTCTCATGTCCTCTCACGGGTTAGATACCGGTCTTGAGCGCCATGAGCCCAAGTCTACTACTACAACCCTACCAATGAATGGCCCCTCACAATGTGATCCATGTCCTCTCACGAGTTGGTTACCGGTCTTGAGCGCCCAAAAACCCACATTGCTACCACGGGTTACTCGATCTCTGTCACATCCCTCCAGATAACCACCCAACCTATACCCTATCTGGATTATCCAGGAAGTGATCCACAGCCCCGAAGATCAAGTTTAGGAACGATCATATCCATTTAGCACAATAACATAATCAAAAGAAAAAACAAATCATTGTATTCAAGTATTTTACTAATAAAACTCAAGAAATGATCTCAGAAGGATCACTAAAGAATATCAGAGTGCGGAATAACAAGATACCAAATCAAAAGATAATTGTAGAGTATAGCGGAAATATACCCACAACATATGCAGAAGGTAGATCGAAATCTGAAGCAAGCTCTAAGCTAATACAAGTAAACTAAAAGTCTAGAAGAAACAAGAGAATCTAATCCATATCTTTAGTCGGCTCTTCTTCTCCTTCAGTCTTCATCTTCTTCACTTTAGGGTCATGCTCTTGAAGCTTCAGATCAGCATCTAGCGCACGATCCCGTCAATGGGAGCCATTAATGCAGTCCAAATCTGTGTACTGGCTGCCTCGCTGTTCATTACCTTGTCCAAGGACATCCGGAGCTATACCATGTACGGAAAGGTCCTCCGTACTGGGGCACGTGTTCTCTTTCGTACCTGCATGTCATCTAAAAACAAGTCCCCCGAAGGGTAAGCTCAAAAGAACTTAGCAAGTAATCCAAACACAATAAGCATCTACACATGCATTCACAAACAAACATATATGCAATGATATGAAACAATAAATGCAATATGCTTCTAACTCTATGTATGTATACTGGTCTCTATTGGCAGACATACTTTAAGTCATAGCACCGTACTTCTTTGGGTAGGACTCAATTCACTCATCCTCGGTTGGCAAAGTGTCATGCCCTCCCAGCCGGTACCCTATCTGGCATACCCGAGAGTGTGATCCACAGCCCGAAGATCAGGTATCGAGTGATCAACCTCCCACATAAACAATAACATAATCATGAACAATCATAATAAAAGTGCGGAAGATAAATCATAGATCCAATAAAGAAAGAATGAATCATAAATGAATCAAAATAATAGATATAATCAGAGTATCAAACAGATAAGTAAAGTGAGGCAAAAATCCCACTTTACAACCAGCGGAAAAGTAGCTCTAAAGAGAATAAACTAAATAAAATCTAATCCCAGTAGCTAGTACATTGGGTAACTAAATTGTTCTCCACTTTATAGACAACATCCTTGTAAGTGTAAATCTCATAAATGGCACAAGGACGCTTCCACTCAATGGTCGGACTAAGCATCGTACGGAGCATAACCACTGCGGGATCTTCGAGTAATTGTGGTAACCGCAATCACCTTCCTGGAGATATGCCTCTTCGCCTTGCGCTTCTTCATAGGGACCGTCATAGTACTCGATCACTGGGATAGTCTAACAACATTGTACAATAAAGGAATGAGTTTCAAAGAAACTTAGTAAGGCGATTAAAAATCCATAATAACATAAATGGCGGGATTCCGAACAAACATAAATGCAATATGATATGAGACAAGCAATGAATGAATGAATCTAACTCTATGTATGCTGGTCTCTTTGGCGGACATGCTTTAAGTCATAGCACCGTACTTCTTTAGGAAGGTCCACTCACATCCTCAACCATTTAAGATATCTTGGATTCTCTCACGGATCATTTCACCGGTCTTGAGCGCCGATTGGTAATGGGTCCTTCATCCCTCAGGACAAACCATGGGGGGGTTAAGTCAACACACTCTCTCACAACCATTTGGTATAAGTCGGCGCATGTCGGGGTAAAACCTAGCCAAATGCAAGTCTTCTACTTAGTTACATCAAGTCGAGATCCAGATACTTCCATTCCTCGTCCCCGACGATCCTTTCCGGTATCCTTCACACTAGAGTCCTCATAGTCCACGACTACGGACTCATCAACCCTATTGATCATCCACATATGGTAAACGGGAAGCTCTCACATCCTCTCACGGGTTGGTTACCGGTCTTAAGCGCCCGTGAGCCCAAGTCTAACCATATGCAACCCTACCAATAAATGGCCCCCACAATGTGATTCCTGTCCTCTCACGGGTTGGTTACCGGTCTTGAGCGCCCATGAATCCCCATTGCTACCACGGGTCGTTCGGTCTCAATACCCCTCCGATTAGGGTCCGACATAACAGGACATCCTAGCCAAACACTACTAGACAATCCTAGATATGTCATCCAACGGTTTAGGAAGGTGTCCAGAGGGCATCTCCGGAAACATCCCATAATATTCCCGTAGTAGTCCAAGAACGAGTGTCAAAGGACACCTCTCCTTTCCAAACCATACTTAAGCATACACATGCATCAATTCATATCATCACATATATGGTAACTTCATATATGGAAAGAAATCAATAATTACAATCACTTTTATAACATTGGTAAGTAAATCATACATGAATCAATTTAATATGAATAAGAAATGCTACTGTAATCAAAGTTATGCAACAGTAGTATATCATTGTAAGAATCTAATTTAGGAATCATATCTATGATATTCAAATATAGAAACTAGATTCATGCTATCTATGTAATTAAGGAAATAACCATCCTTACCTTTTATAACTTGCAAAGGTATCCTAAGAAGTCAAGTAAGATCTTGGCAAACTTGAGAAGAAGGTCCTAAACAAGTATATACAACATATTAGGAAAGATCCCTAACAGAAAAGATACCAAAACATCCAACATAGACCAATTCTGGAGTTGCTGTACTCATTGGTCGAGTGGATTGGTCGACTGGTCCAGTCAACCAATCAATCGACCAATGCGACGATAACCTATAAAATCGAGTTTTAAGATATGAAATCCGAATTTGGTGGTTCAAAAGGGTACTAATCAAGGGGTAGACTACATCAGTAGTATTCTAACATATAGGGGACCTCAAAACACCAATCAAATCAAGATATCAAGATCCAAATTAGGAAACAAAAAGTTACCATAATTAAATCAACCATGGATCTTGATGAATTTGAAATAGAAAACAAAGACAAGAACAATAGGAGGATGGATCATTGCTTCAGGTAAAGGTATCATGAAAACATACTTAGATCTTCAAGGAACAAGGCTTAGAAGCATAAATCTAAATAAGGAAATAAAACCTACCATATATGTAACTACCATGCATCATGAAGAACACATAGTAAGGTAGAAGAGAACACTAGAGATCTATAGATTATGGATCATGGAAGGAAAACACAGTAGTTAACTACTAACATGATCAACATAGAAGATCCAAAGAGATCGGAATTCAGATTAGAAGTTTAACGAGATTAGATCATGGTTTGATCATGATTCCTTCAAAAGCTTGCAATGATCATGGTTAAGATCATTGTTCTAGCCTCAAATCCTTAGGATGATCATGAGAACATGTTCGAGAGATGTTTGCAACAGAGAATGCAGCATCTCTTCTACTGTCTCAACTCAAAAAGGAAAGAAAAACAAAGATGGAGGAGAAGAAAAGAGAGTAGACATACCTTTTGATGCAAAAAGAAGAGTTTCGACGAAGATCCGTCAAGAAAACACCAAGGATGCAAGAGAGATGACTTGCAGAGGTCTTTGGTTCGTTCCAGAGAGTTTGGAGGCAGCAAATACGAAGTGGACTCGAGATTGGACTTAAATAGAGCAAGAACAACCTAATTGCCAAAGACAACACTCATTGGTCGAGTGGATTGGTCGATGGCCCCGATCGACCAATCAATCGACCAATGCCGCAAAGAAGACCAAAACAGGGAATTGAAGGTCCAGATCAAATCCAATCCTAAAGGGGTTTTGCACACAAGTCAAGTGACTTACCTAATAGGTAGAAATGCCTTCAAACCAAGATAGAGAGCACTCCAAGTCCATCAACTAATCAGATCTTCATCAGGATTCAGTTTCCATAAATAGAACTTCATCATCAACTTTCATGGATTCAAAGCCAGACACCAAGTCCTCCACTGGGATGGCCCAAAGCTGACTTCTTACTTTACTTCGGGTCATCGGACCTACAAATAACAAGGTTTCCGGGTCAAGGTTAGGGCTGGGTTTTACACAAAGGGTCCTTCATCCATCTTGGACAATCCATGGCTAGGGGTTAAGTCATCGCTCTCTCGCGTCTCCATTGGTCTATGTACTGGCGCATGTCAGGGTTAAACGTAGCCCAATGCAAGTCATCTACTTAGTTATATGAACTCAAATCCAGATACGTCCATTCCTCCTGTCACATCCTCCCAGCTGGTACCTTAACTGGCATACCCGAGAGTGTGATCCATAGCCCTAAAGATCAAGTTTAGGAACGATCATATCCATTTCGCACAATAACATAATCAAAAGCAAGAACAAATCATAATGTTCAAGTAATTTATAATAAAAGTCAAGAAAGGATCTCAGAAGGATCACTATAGAATATCAGAGTGCGGAATAACAAGATACCAAATTAAAAGACAACTGTAGAGTATAGCGGAAATACACCCTACAAACACATGCGGAAGGTAGATCGAAATCTAAGTAAATCTCTAAGCTAATACAAATAAAGTAAAAGATAAGTCTAGAAGAAACAAGAGAAATCTAATCCACATCTTCAGTCAGCTCTTCTTCTCTTTCAGTCTTCATCTTCTTCACCTTGTGCTTCCTCATACGTATCGTCATAGTATTCAAACCTGTAGAGAAGTCTAACAAAAGATTGTACAAAAAGGAATGAGTTTCAAAAGAAACTCAGTAAGGAAGTTAATCCATAACAACATAAATAACATGTGGCAAAACATAACAAGATGCAATGCAATATGAGACAGATAATGTATGTATGCAACTAAACTCTATGTATGCTGGTCTCTATGGTAGACATGCTTTAAGTCATAGCACCGTACTTCTTTGGGTAGGTCAAGTCACTCCCCCTCAGCCATCTAGGCATCTTGGGTCTGCTAGGTAATTGGGTAAAGTCCTCATCAAACCATGGTAGGGGATTTAGTCAACACACTCTCTCACAACCATTTGGCATAAGTACCGGCGCATGTCAGGGAAAAGCCTAACCCAATGCAAGTCATCTAGTCAGTTATATCAACTTAGTTCCAGATACGTCCATTCCTCGTCCCTGACGATCCTTTCCGGTATTCTTCACACTAGAGTCAGCGTATCCTATGGCACCGACCAACTCGGACTACGGACTCATCAACCCTATTGGTTATCCACATATGGTAAACGGGAAGCTCTCATGTCCTCTCACGGGTTGGTTACCGGTCTTGAGCACCCATGAGCCCAAGTCTAGCCATATGCAACCCTCCAATAAATGGCCTCTTTCGAGTATCCACAATGTGATCCATGTCCTCTCACGGATTGGTTACCGGTCTTGAGCGCCCATGAATCCCCATTGCTACCACGGGTCGTTCGGTCTCAATACCCTTCCGATTCGGGTCTGATATAACAGGGGTATATCCTAGCCAAACACTGCTAGACAGCCCTAGGTATGACAACCATTGATTTGGGAAAGCATCGATGGGCATCTTCGGAGAACATCCCATACTATTCCCTCCGATGTCCAAGGACAAAAGTGTCAAAAGGACACTTCCCAATCCCAAACCAAACTTAAGCAAACACATTCTCAGATCAGTCATAACATATACAACCAACAGTTCATCATATACAAGAGAATGTAAAAGCAAAATCAGATTAGGCAATAATAGGTAATTCATATAACATGAAAAATGAAAAAGATAATATAAACAAGTGCTACTGATCTCACAGTAAGAGATCAGAATTAAATTATAATAACAGTAAGTAATCTCATAGTTTCACAAAGTAGAAACCAAAGAACAAGCAATCTATGTAGTTAAGGAATTAACTGTTCTTACCTGATTATCGAAGAATATGATCCAAAACCAAAGAGAGCAACTCCAAACTTAGCAAATAGACTCCTAACAATCATAGATACAACATTAGGAAAGATGCCTAAAAGATCAGAGAGCAAATGAATCAAATCGGGCAAATAACGAAACTACTGACTCCTTTGGTCGAGTGCTCGGTTGAGTGCCCCACTCGACCAAGGAGTCGACCAAGCAAGTCAGTACGGAATTGTACAGACTGCTTTGGCCATAACTTTCTCGTTTGAAGTCGGATTGATCCGAAATTCGAAGGGGAACTTCCTAGGATGTATTAGAATCATATGGGAAGATAAAATCATCAAGTCATGGGGAAAATTTGGGTTCTTGATCTAACCCAAGAAATTAGGGTTTCAACCTTATGGTTCCCATAAAAAGGTTGAGATCACAGAATGAAAGAAAATTAAATAATTGGCCAAAAGCAATAAGAAAATCATAGGAAAACTAATTTAGGTTAACAGAAACATTGCCCACGAGGTTTCCCTCGCATGGGAGGTTACCAAGATTTTCCAGAAGGATGATACAAGGGTTAGGGTTTCAAGAAAATCTTCGGCTAGGGTTGAGATCATGATGATGATCATAGATCTCAAAGAAACGAAGGAGATCACGAAGGGATGGTTGCAAGGATGCAGCATCAACTTCCTGATCTCAATCAAGAACAAGATCAAGAAAAGAAAAATTAATAATTCAGAAGAGATACTAACATTGAATTGTAAGAACAGAGAAGAGAGGCTTCAGATCAGCAGAGGAATCGTTCGAAATCACCAGAGAGAGTTTCGGAGAGGTCTTCTCACGTTCAAAAAGTGTTTAGGAGGCAGCCGTAACAAAGAAACTCGAAGTAGGGTTTAAATAGAAGTGAAAAACCCTAAAAATTACAAATTCTCGGATTTGGCAAACCCTTTGGTCGAGTGCTTGGTCGAGTGGTCCAGTAGACCAATCAGTCGACCAAGCAGAACAGCAAGGTTCAAACAGGGATTCGGAGGGCTATACAGGGTCAAATTGAGTGAGTTTTTCTTCTACGAGTCAATCAAGAAGTCTAGTTTCCAAAAATACTTTTAGATCAAGAATCGGAGTTCATTAGGTCCACCAACTAAGCTCATCTTCTTTGATGCGCAAGCAGGATTTGACAGACATAGTTCAGCAACTTCGGACAGGGATTTGAAAGGTTATTGGGGTCAAATTGAGTGGGGTTTTCTCCTGGAAGTCCATTACGAAGTCTAGTTTCGGGAAATATATTGGGATTGAGCATAGGAGTTCATTAGGTATTTCAATTAATTCACCCCTCTTCGGTGCGCAGATTCAGAACAAAACTGATGGCTCTCATGGAAAGGCTAGGGGTAATCAAGATTCACCCTAGGAAAAGAGAAACAAAGAATGCACAATCTGAAAAGGTGTTGGGAAGTTTCCAACAGATAAAAGAACATTAGGGTCTCAGATATGGTTACCTCTCATAAGAGTTGGTTACCTCCCATGAGAGTTACCCATAATAAACTCTCACAAAAAAAACAACCCAAGATAGATAAAGGAACATCTCATTAATATTTCAAAATCAAGAATGGAAATAGGAAGGGTGTACCAATGAGAGAAAAGAATGTAAATAAATTCAAAGGAAAGAAATCCTAATATCCCATGGGAAGACTAGGGAGAATAAAGATTCACCCTAGGGAATAAAGATAAAGAAATCATAATAAAGAAAGTCTTGGGGAGGATCCAATGAATTAATAGAAAATAGAAGGGTTGCCAATTGGTCCAAGGAAAAACAAGGATCAACACCTCAATCATGAGGACACAAGGGAAGGTCATGGTAATAGTATGAGACCTTCCCCACAATCATAAAGATAGGTAGAAAATTCAGGGAAAGTATCATCAAGATTGTTGGTGGAATCAAATTCAAGAATCATTGCCATATGGCTTCAAGAACATAGAGTGAATTGCGGAATTCACTCTAGGGCTAAAAGAATTAGAGAAGAGGTCATTACAGCAGTGTAATACCCTTCTCATATTCAGAATATCAGAAGTAGAGAAGAAAGAATGAATTAAAGAAGAAACGAATTGAATACTAACCTTTTAGAAGAGAAACCGATGAAGAAATCTGAACAGATGTTTGAGGGTCTTTCTTGGCTTAGAAGGAGAGGATCTAGGGCTCTTCCCAAATTCTCCAAAGGTTTAGAACAGATTGGGATTGAAAAACATGGAGTTCCCCCTCTTTAAATAGCACACATAGTCCAAGAATTACTAGGATTTCACCAAACTGACCAAACTGACCCTGTTGATTGATTGGTTGCCAAAGAGGAAGTTCTAAGGTCCTTTCCACGTTCTCTAGAGAGTTAGAAACCTAGTGGGATTGTTTACCACGAAATTAAAAGAAATAAAGCTTTTAAAAACCTTCAAAATAGAAAATTACCAAAATGGCACTGCCTAGATAGCTTGTTCAAAAATAGGGATTTAATGGGCTTAACTTCAATTTTTTTGATGGGCTTCTTTCAACGCATCATACTACTTACCTAGTATGGAGGGATGTCTTCAAACCAGGTCCAACTAAGCTTTAGGTCCATCAACCAAGTTCTTCTTCACCAATGAGTAGTTCAACACCAAATCAATTAAAGTTTCCATAAGGAAACACCATCATCAATATCCATGGGTTTTGGGTCAAACACCATATCTTCTACTGAGATGGCCCTCAAAGACATCATCCCTCATTTTGGGACATTGGATCAACCCTAAGAGAAAGGTCTGACATGGCTTCCTAAGATTTTCAAAGATAGTAAAACTAAAATCACGGTCAAACTTCAAAGTCAACATTAACCAAAATTGAAATCACGGTCCAACTTTAAAGTCAACATTTAAACTAACCTTTCTTTACCCAAAATAGATAGGGTGACCTGGCTAGGTTTGGGCTGGATTTCACACCTCCCCTTTCGGGATCCTTTCCGGTATCCTTCACACTAGAGTCAGCGTATCCGACTGTAAAATACGGCCTTATCCTAACCCTGACCCGGCCCGGATTTTATACTGTTGCAAGTCCGAAGACTCGAAGTGGAGGTAGAAGAGACTTGTGGGCCCTCTTAGTTGAAGATTCGATGCTTGATCCAAAACCTATGGACATTGACAATGAATGATGCCCCTTACTTGAGCACATTGTCAGTGTTGAGTGAAAATCTGCGCATCAATGAAGATTGAATTAGTTGAAGCACTTATTGGACCCTCATGATCAATCCGAAGGCATTTCTTGAAACTATACTTGTTGATTGACTTGTAGGAGAAAACCCAACTCAATTTGGATCTGTCTGGCCTTCCAAATCCACTCCTGAAGTTGCTGTCATGCCTTGGTCGACTGCTTGGTCGACTGATAGTCGACCAGCAGTAATGGAATTCTAATTTTTACAAAATCACTTCCCATTTTGGCCCTACCTTTTTGGAACTCGTGAATGAGGACCTAGGCTAATCATTTGCACTCCAGAGCACGAAGTTGGACACTCTCTTGGGCTTTTCTTGGTGTTTGGGAAGATCTTTGACTCCAATCATTTGTATTGCACATCAATCATCAACTCAAGGTATGATTCCTTCTATTCTTCTTCTAATCTATTCATTTTCTACCAAATTATGATCTTTAGACCATGGTTGAAGTGCTGCAACCTTGCAAACACTTAACCATGAGTCTTCCCCAATCAATCCCATGATTATCACCCCATTCTTGCTATGCTATGATTCAATTAGGATTGCCTACATTTCATTACTTTGATTTCTTCCATTTCAACCTTGTCTTGATTCAAAACTGATATGTAAATGCATGTTAGGTCTAGATTACTATAAATTCATGATTCTAACTTGATTATTATCATTCACTTAATTGATTCCCATCATTCTTTACAATTCCAATCAATTCCAATTCGATTTGTGATATTTATCATATAGAACATAATGCTTCCATTTGGGAATTTCTAATTGGACCGTTGGATCGTCATGAAATTTAGTGTGTAGTATCTTCATGCTGTTATAAACATGCCCTCCAAATTTCCTGTCGATCGAAGCACCAGAAGGTCAATTTCAGACCAAGTCTTCATTTTTGCTCACTGGTTAACAAGTCTTGGTCGACTGCTTGGTCGACCGGACATCGACCAAGCCAGTCAACCAAGATATGAGAACACTCCTGTACTTGGCCGGATTGATTCGTTTGACCTTCGATTCGACTATTTTCTTCTCTGATGTTACTTGTATGTTGTCTAGGGTACCAACACTGATTTCTAGGACTATTCTTGGTGATCTTTGATTTTATTTACGACTCGATTAAGGTAAGGAAGGTCGTCAACTCAAGTATGTTAATTATGTGAACATGCTTATACTTTGATAACTCAATGGTTATATTCCTATGTGTATTTCTTTATCATACATGACTACTCTATGCATTCTTATCAGTAGTAGTATGTCACATGTCATTTGGAATATCATGTTTAATTATACTTTATGATTTTATATATGATTAATCATGCTATGATATGCCTTTGTTTATATGATGAATCATTGATTAAGTATGATATGATGAGATTGAATTTTTGATTGATTACGTATGACTTGGGATTGGGAAGTGTCCTTCCGACACTTCTGTCCTTGGACATCGGAGGGAGTAGTATGGGATATTCTCCGAAGGTGTCCATCGACGCTTTCCCGGGTTATTGGATGACATACATAGGATTGTCTAGGTGTATGGTTAGGATATTTCCTTGTCGTATTAGACCCGAATCGGAAGGGTATTGAGACCGAACGACCCGTGGTAGAGTATGGTTGATGGGCGCTCAAGACCGGTATCCACTCCGTGAGAGGACTTAAACCATACTACAGATACCCGAAAGGGGCCATTTATTGGTAGGGTTGCAAATGGATAGACCTGGGCTCACGGGCGCTCAAGACTGGTAACCAACCCGTGAGAGGACGTGAGAGCTTCTTGTTTACCATTTGTGGATGACCAATAGGGTTGATGAGTCCGTAGTCCGAGTTGGTCGGTGCCATAGGATGCGCTGACTCTAGTGTGAGGGATACGGAACCGAGTTGGTCGGTGCCATAGGGAAAGTATTCGGATCTGACATGATACGACTGAGTAGATGACTTGCATTGGGCTAGGCTTCGCCATAACATGCGCCAATACTTATACCAATGGTGATGTGAGAGAGTGGTGACTGAATCCCCAACCATGGTTTGATGAGGACCTTATGTCACATCCCGCCCAATATCCACCCAGGGGGTACCCTATCTGGGTTACTCTGGAGTGATCCACATCCCAACAGATCTAGTTTAGGAATGATCATATCCAATTAGCACAATAATATAATCAAAAGCAAGAACATATTATGGTATTCAAGTAATCTAATAATAAAAGTTAAGAAATGATCACAGAAGGATCACAAAGAACATTAGAGTGCGGAATAACAAGTACCAAATCAAAAGACAACTATAGAGTATAGTGGAAATATACTCTACAAACGTGTGCGGAAGGTAGATCGAAATAAGGTAAAGGTTACAACTAGATCTCCAAAGAAGGAAATAAAAAGGTAAGCATCTAAGTTACAGTTTCTTCTAACTTATACAATGTCTCCTCAATAACATAATCATAAGAAACTAAGCCAGGCCGGATCTACTCCCGACAAATATGAGTCTTAAACTGATAGCCTTCACCGATGTAGTCACCGTAGCCAAAGTGGTATGAGTCACCAACTTAGTCCTCAAAGTGTTGACCGTCACAGTCAATAGTAGTAGTACCTGTAGAAAGTCTAACAAAATATGTTGCAAAAAGGAGTGAGTTCAAAAGAACTCAGCAAGGAAAGTTATTCCATAATAACATAAATCATATGATGCATAGCATAGCATGATGTAATATGATATGAGACAATGATGATATATGATTCTAACTCTAAGTATGCTAGTCATCTAGGGTAGACATGCTGATGGGTGTCGATTCCACCAAAGATAATCCTTATCTCAACTGAATTTGTATTAGCAGTGAGTAGGGTCGAATCCACAGAGATTGGTGAAGATTTATTCTTTGATAAAAATTGGGGAGTTTTGAATCAACAAATTAAATAAAAATAAACGAATGCAGTAGTTAACAAGAAAATTAGAATAATAAAAACTTTCAATCAAGATTCAACTTCAGAATTGATTCTCTCAATTGATCATTGACTTAAAAAATAAAAACTTTAATTTCGGGTAGATTGGTTATGGTCATTGAGGATCAGTCCTCTAACAACCAATCTTTCCCTACTTTATTGATAACCTTCGGATCTATCCTTTGAGTTATGTCTATTAATCGCATTAAAAATTGAAAGACCCAATCCCTAGTCAATAAACCCAGAAAAGCCTTGTTTATTTAAACTAGGATATACATTCTCATAGCAAACTCTCCAGGGCATTGATTACCCATTCGAGAATGCTATTTGTCACTTTTATAAGAATTGACTGAGTATTGTATTAATCATAAAACAACAGGCCTCTTGTCTAAGGATTAATACAATAACATAACAAATATAGAAAACGCATAAATACCTGAGAATTAAAGAAAACTGATAATCCAAAGTCTCACAATTGGTGAAAATCAAACTTCCATTAATCTTGATCAAAAGCTAGAATTAGCTAGACATGGAAAAGAAAAACAAAGAAATGAAAATAGAAAACATTTATGCCGTTCTTCCTCAGAACTGTGGCTTCCTCTTGTTGTAGCTTGTGTGTGTTCTTCAATCTTTGAAAATGAGTTCATTCTTTTAGAGGATTCCTGCCAATTCTGCATTCTTTCCAAATTTGTTATTTCCATTGTTCGCTTTGGCAATGCAATTCTTCCCAATTCAGTTGTTTCCTTTCTTCATCTTTCCCAATGCAATGGTTTCCAATTTAGTCACTTTCCAATTTAGCTTCTTCCTTAGATGTCTGATCGCAAGAGAGAACGAAATATTTGCTTGCTGAATTAAGACTTTTTACAAAAATCCTTCTGATTTGGGCAAGATCAAACCTCTAGCTTTAGACATAATCAAATCTTCCATTTTAATTTGGGTGTGATTCTTTGATTTGATTTAAAAATGTGTCAATATGGTTCTAACCATTCTTTTTATAGATTTGATATCCAAATGCTATAATCTGTCCATATCCAAATAAAACAACCAATTAGTCTCATTAAAATATAAAGGATTTGATATAATATTAATGCAATTAAATGACCTATCACATGCTTTAAGTCGTAGCACCATACTTCTTTAGGTAGTCTCAGTCACTCATCACCGGGGGGGAATTGGGTCATGCATCCCTCTCGGACAAATCCATCCATGGTTAGGGGTTTTGGTCACCACTCTCTCACATCACCATTTGGTCTAAGTATTGGGGCATGTCAAGGTATAGCCTAGCCCAATGCAAGTCATCTACTTAATCATATCATGTTAGTTCCAGATACGTCCATTCCTCCCCTCTTGGGATCCTTTCCGGTATCCTTCACACTAGAGTCATGGATATTACCCACCGGACTCATCAACCCTATTGGTCATCCACAAATAGTAGACGGGAAGCTCTCACGTCCCCTCACGGATCATTTCATCGGTCTTGAGCACCCGTGAGCCCAAGTCTAGCCATTTGCAACCCTACCAATAAATGGCCCCTTTCGGGTAACCGCAATGCATATCATGTCCTCTCACGGAGATGGTTACTAGTCTTGAGCACCCACAAATCCACACTACTACCACGGGTCGTTCAGTCTCAATGCCCTTCCGATTCGGGTTTGATACGACAAGGACATCCTAGCCATACATCTAGACAAGTCCTATGTATGTCATCCAATGATCCAGGAAAGCGTCGATGGGCATCTTCGGAGAACATCCCATACTATTCCCTCCGATGTCCAAGGACAGAAGTACCAGTAGGGCACTCCCCAATCACAAATCATACCTAAGCAATCACATGCTTATTTCCATCCATTACATATCAACAATACATTATCATATTGAAAACATGTCATAACATCTAATAATACAGTGTATAAATAAATGACAAGAATAAGCAAACATGATAAGCCAAGTAATCAAGCATGGTGCTACTATTATAAGGTAACTACAGTAGTCATATGATGTCTAAAATCAATTAATAAGTTAAGTCTACTAAGTTACCAACAACAGTGTAAAAGTCATACAGTCTATGTTATATGGCAATAATTGTCCTTACCTCAAAATGTGAAGAAGATGATCTGAAGTCACAAGAGAATGGTCCAATTATAGTCTTAAAACCCTAAACAAAAATACATGAAGGATTAGAGAAGAAATCAGAACAATCGGAGATCGAACGAATCAAAACTAGGCAAAAGTTGATGACAGCAACTCTGTTGGTTGATACATTGGGTCGATAGTATCGACCAACAAGCATCGACCAAAAGAATCTCGGACAGCAAGCTGGCTTTTTGGGTTTTGGCCCAAATTTGGTCTTCTGGGTCTCGGATTGATACGAAACTTGGAGGGAATGCTAGGAACAGTAGCAAGAGGCTATGTAGCAAGAATTAACATGATCCAATGGTCAAATTGAAAACCCCCAAATTGAGGTCCTAGGTTCAAACTTGCAAGAACCATGTTCTTCAATGGAATCAATTGAAATTGCAAGAGAACTTAGGAATTCAATTAATAGAATGATGAGCAGCAGAAAATAGACAATTACTAACATATAATCAGACCTATTTGCTAAAGAAAATCAGATTAAGAAGATAAACTCATGTTTCCATGAAGAGGAAATCAAAATAAGAAAGGAAGAACATCAAGTATAAGAAACATAGCATGGAAAGAATGAAGGGAGGTTTAATCAACCCAAGAGAGCTTATAGAAGAGGTGGTTGCAAGGTTGCAGCACCTTCTTCACGAACTCGGTACAAGACAAGAGTAGATAGGAGTAGAATAGAGAGAAGTGAGAGAACACATACCTTGTAGATGAAATTTGAGAAGAGAGACAAAGGATTCTTGAAGAAGATCAACACCCAAGCCAAGGAGGAGGCTTAGAGGAGCTTTCCCACATTCTCAGATGTTGAAATGAGTGAAATAATGATTTAGGTTCGAGGTTTCACTTAAAAGGAGGAAGGAATCCAAAAAGCACCTTTTTTATTCCAATATGGGCTTGTTGGTCGATACCTTTGGTTGATAGTATCGACCAACAGTATTGACCAATAGAGTCTCAACAGAATTTTCAGGAATAGTTCAGCAACTTCGAATAGGGATTCGGATGGCTATATGAGGTCAAATTGAGTGGGGTTTTCTCCTACAAGTCCATCAAGAAGTTTAGTTTCGGGAAATGCTTTCGGATTGAGTACAGGAGTTCATTAGGTATTTCAACTAATTCACCCCTCTTCGGTGCGCAGATCCAAAACTAACACTAACAATGCTCTCAAGTGAGGGGCATTATCGTCAATGTCAATGGGCTTGGGCTCTGACACCAAATCATCAACCAAAAGGGTCCATAAGGACTTCTTCCACCACTTCGGGTCATTGGATCTACAGACAATACAATTGTATAAGGCTGGACATGGCCTTCTAAGGCTTTCAAGGATAACAACATTGAAATCAAGGTCCAACTTCAAGGTCTAACATTAAACAAGTCTTTCTTTATCCCAAAACAAATAGGGTATCCTGGTTAGGTTTGGGCTAGATTTTACACCTTACCCAATTACCACGGCAGACCCAAGATATCTATATGATTGAGGGGGAGTGACAGACGACCCAAAGAAGTATGGTGCTATGACTTAAAGCATGTCTACCTTAGAGACTAGCATACTTAGGATTAGAATCATATATCATCATTGTCTCATATCATATTGCATCATACCATGATTTGTATCGGATGAACTGTGTATTATGAAACGACTTGCCTTGCTGAGTTGTTTTGAACTCATTCCTTTCGTGCAATTTGTTAGATTATCCTGCAGGTACCGAAGACCCTGATGGCGCACACTACGACCCGAGCTATGATCCCGCATACTACCCTTCGGGTGATGGCTACGATGAGAGTCAGGATTATTGTGCCGAGGAGGATTATTGTCACATCCCACCCCAAATCCACCCAGGGGGTACCCTATCTGGGTTACTCGGGAGTGATCCATAGCCCAACAGATCCAAGTTTAGGAATGATCATATCCACTTATCACAATAATATAATCAAAAGCAAGAACAATTTATAGTATTCAAGTAATCTAATAATAAAAGTTAAGAAATGATCATAGAAGGATCACAAAGAACATCAGAGTGCGGAATAACAAGTACCAAATCAAAAGACAACTATAGAGTATAGCGGAAATATACTCTACAAACATGTGCAGAAGGTAGATCGAAATAAGGTAAAGGTTACAACAAGATCTCCAAAGAAGGGAAAATAAAAAGGTAAGAAACTAAGTTACAGTTTCTTCTAACTTATACAATGTCTCCTCAATAACATAATCATAAGAAACTAAGCCAGACCGGATCGACTCTTGACAAATATGAGTCTTGAACTGATAGCCTTCACCGATGTAGTCACCGTAGCCAACGTGGTATGAGTCACCAACTTAGCCCTCAAAGTGTTGACCGTCACAGTCAACAGTAGGAGTACCTGCAGAAAAGTCTAACAAAATATGTTGCAAAAAGGAGTGAGTTCAAAAGAACTCAACAAGGAAAGTTATTCCATAATACATAAGCCATATGATATCAATCATGAAATGATGCAGATGACATGAGACATAAGATGCAAATATGATTCTAACTCTAAGTATGCTGGTCTCTATGATAGACATGCTTTAAGTCATAGCACCATACTTCTTTAGGTAGTCTCAGTCACTCATCACCGGGGGGGGGGAAATTGGGTCCTGCATCCCTCTCGGACAAATCCATCCATGGTTAGGGGTTTTGGTCACCAATCTCTCACATCACCATTGGGTCTAAGTATTGGGGCATGTCAAGGTATAGCCTAGCCCAATGCAAGTCATCTACTTAATCATATCATGTCAGTTCCAGATACGTCCATTCCTCCCCTCTCGGGATCCTTTCCGGTATCCTTCACACTAGAGTCATGGATATTACTCACCGGACTCATCAACCCTATTGGTCATCCACAAATAGTAGACGGGAAGCTCTCACGTTCCCTCACGGATCATTTCACCGGTCTTGAGCGCCCGTGAGCCCAAGTCTAGCCATTTGCAACCCTACCAATAAATGGTCCCTTTCGGGTAACCGCAATGCATTTCATGTCCTCTCACGGAGTGGTTACCAGTCTTGAGCGCCCACAAATCCACACTACTACCACGGGTCATTAGGTCTCAATGCCCTTCCGATTCCGGTATGATATGACAGGGGCATCCTAGCCATACATCTAGACAAGTCCTATGTATGTCATCCAATGATCTAGGAAAGCGTCGATGGGCATCTTCGGAGAACATCCCATACTATTCCCTCCGATGTCCAAGGACAGAAGTACCAGTAGGGCACTCCCCAATCCCAAATCATACCTAAGCAATCACATGCTTATTTCCATCCATTACGTATCAACAATACCTTATCATATTGAAAACATGTCATAACATCTCATAATACAGTGTATAAATAAATGACAAGAATAACTAAACATGATAAACCAAGTAATTAAGCATGGTGCTACTGTCATAAGGTAACTACAGTAGTCGTATGATGTCTAAAATCAACTAATAAGTTAAGTCTACTAAGTTACCAACAATAGTGTAAAAGTCATACAGTCTATGTTATATGGCAATAACCGTCCTTACCTCAAATTGTGAAAAAGATGATTTGAAGTCACAAGAGAATGGCCCAATTATAGTCTTAAAGCCCTAAACAAACATACATGAAGGATTAGAGAAGAAATCAAAACAATCGGAGATCGAACGGATCAAAACTGGGAAAAAGTTTCTAACAACAACCTTGTTGGTCGATACATTGGGTCGATAGTATCGACCAACAAGCATCAACCAAAAGAGTCTTGGACAGCAAGCTGGCTTTTTTTGGGTTTTGGCTCAAAATTGGTCTTTTGGGTCTCGGATCGATACGAAACTTGGGGAACAGTTCAAACACAGTATAGAGACACTAATTATCAAAGAATTAACATCATCCAATGGTCAAATTAGAAATCCCCAAATTGGCATATCAAGTTCAAGAGTTGTTAATCATGGCATTGGCTATTTCTTTGGGTTTTGGCTCAAAATTGGTCTTCCGGGTCTCGGATCGATACGAAACTTGAAGGGATGCTTAAGAATAGTAGCAGGAGACTACGTAGCAAGAATTAACATGATCCAATGGTCAAATTGAAAACCCCCAAATTGAGGTCCTAGGTTTAAACTTGCAAGAATCATGTTTTTCAATGGAATCAATTGAAATTGCAAGAGAACTTAGGAACTTAATCAATAGAATGATGAGCAGCAGAATATAGACAATTACTAACATATAATCAGACCTATTTGCTAAGGAAAATCAGATTAAGAAGATGAACTCATGTTTCCATGAAGAGGAAATCAAAATAAGAAAGCAAGAATATCAAGTATAAGAAACATAGCATGGAAAGAATGAAGAGAGGTTTAATCAACCCAAGAGAGCTTGTAGAAGAGGTGGTTGCAAGGTTGCAGCACCTTCTTCACGAACTCAGTAACAAGAACAAGATGGGGTAGGAGTAGATTAGAGAGAGAGTGAGAGATTACATACCTTGGAGAAGAGATTAGAGAAGAGAGACAATGATTCTTGTAGAAGATCATCACCCAAGCCAAGGAGGAGGCTTAGAGGAGCTTTCCCATGTTCTCAGATGTTGAAATGAGTGAAATAATGATTTAGGTTCGAGGTTTCACTTAAAAGGACAAAGGAATATCCAAAAAGCATCTTTTTCACGATTCTGGGCTTGTTTTGGTCGATACCTTTGGTTGATAGTATCGACCAACAGTATCGACCAACAGAATCTCAACAGGATTTTCAGGAATAGTTCAGCAACTTTGAACAGGGATTCAGAAGGCTATACAAGGTCAAATTGAGTGAGGTTTTCTCCTACAAGTCAATAAAGAAGTTTAGTTTCCATAAATACCTTTGGATCAAGCATGAGAGTTCATTAGGTCCATCAACTAAGCTCACCTTCTTCGATGCGCAAGCAGGATTTGCCAGACATAGTTCAGCAACTTCGGACAGGGATTTGGAAGGCTATATAAGGTCAAATTGAGTGAGGTTTTCTCCTACAAGTCCATCAAGAAGTCTAGTTTTGGGAAATACTTTTGTATTGAGAACAAGAGTTCATTAGGTATTTCAACTAATTCACCCCTCTTCGGTGCGCAGATTCAAAACTAACACTGACAATGATCTCAAGTGAGGGGCATCATCGCCAATGTCCATGGGCTTGGGCTCTGACACCAAATCATCAACCAAAAGGGTACACAAGGACTTTTCCCACCACTTCGGGTCATTGGATCAACAGACAATACAAATTCTGGGCCGGGTCAGGGTAAGGATAAGGCCGGATATGGCCTCCTAAGGCTTTCAAGGATAACAACATTGAAATCAAGGTCCAACTTCAAGGTCTAACATTAAACAAGTCTTTCTTTATCCCAAAACAAATAGGGTATCCCGGGCTAGGTTTGGGCTGGATGTCACAATTATGGTTTGTACCAGGGTTAGCCCCACCTTAGTGAGGGAGCGGCCGCGCTGGGTCCACTTCATCCATACTTACGAAGAAACGATCATTAGGATTGAAGAAACCTTTGCGTAGTGCCCCATTTCCTTGGATGACTGTAAACTTATGGATATATTGCTTTTAACTCTTATGGATTTACTCTTGATATGGATTTGTAAGTTATTTTAAGTAACCACCTTCCACTATTTTTGAAGGGGTGACTTCTGATCACTCCTTCCCCTTGAGACCATTCTTATGAGAAGTTGATACTTGATATTTCCAGACTCTGATTGATTATCTTTTCTTATTCATTTGATCTGTTTATTGCTTACTTTAAACATTGATTTTATTGTTCATGATTATGTTATCGTGTATGTGGGAGGCATGGCCACTCGATCTGAATCTTCGAGCTGTGGATCACATCCCGGGTATGCCAAATAGGATACCAGCTGGGTGGATGTGACACCGACTCTCTCAAATACGAACTCATCAACCCTATAGGTCATCCACATATAGTAAACGGGAAGCTCTCATGTCTTCTCACGGGTTGGTTACCGGTCTTGAGCGCCCATGAGCCCAAGTCTATCCATATGCAACCCTACTCATAAATGGCCCCCACAATGTGATTCATGTCCCCTCGCGGGTTGGTTACCGGTCTTGAGCGCCCATGAATCCCCATTGCTTCCACGGGTCGTTCGGTCCAATACCCTTCCGAATCGGGTCTGATATAACAAGGGTATTCCTAGCCAAACAATGCTAGACCAATCCTAGGTATGTCAACCAGTAGTTAGGGAAAGAGTCAAGGGGCACCATAGGAAAGCGTCTATGCCACTTCCACTGATGTCCGAAGACAAAAACGCCAATAGGGCATTCCCCATTCCACAACTACAACCTAGGCATCCACATCACATCATGATTCCATACAAGTCATATTCACATTCATATCCACATCATAGTCCATAACACATACTCATAATCAATAATCAATTCTAATATGAAATTAACAATGTGGACAAGCTATTGTAGTTGCAGAAGTATCATGATGTAAAGGAAACCAAACAACAGTAGTTAAATCATGCATTCATGTCATAATACATAAAGACATGTAAATAGGCATATTGTGAGTTGGAATACTCACCTCGTAATCCGAACTTATAGTCTTCAATAAGAGATCAGAGAACAGATCCAAAATCACCTAAACAAGCTTGACAAAACATGTATAGATCATAAGAAACGATTCCAAAAGATTGGAGTCGAAACGAATCAAAACAGAGTTGCTGTCATTGCGGGTTGATTGGATGGGTTGATTGACCCAGTCGACCCAACCAGTCGACCTAATGAACAGTATGGGTAAAAAATCAGATTTTTGATCCGAAACCTATCCTACACAATCCAAAATGCTAAGAAACTTGGAGGGAATCTCTAAAACAATAATCTAAGACTAAAAAGCATAGTTTAGACATCAAACACTGATCAAAATCAATACTTACTAATTTAGAATCATACTTCCTAATTTGGTAAAAATCATAGTTTTCATTGAAAACATGCTATGAATGAAAGAGATGAACTAGAGATGATGAGATCTCATTCTAGTACATGAATACAGTAGATCAGAGGTATGAATAATCATAAGAATACATCTATAATTCTAGAAGAAATCGAAATAAGAATATGATCGTAGATGCATGTAGAAAACATAAGAATCATGGTAAGAATTGATATGATGATCATAGTATGAGAATGAATGGAGATTGTAGAAGATACAATTGCAGAGATGCAACATCTTCTTCATAATCTCATATTAGAGAAGAGAAAGATCACGGAAAGAATAAATCAATAACATAGAAGTAAGATTACTAACCTTTGATTGAAGAACAAGAGAGAGAAAGCTTGAGAGTTGAGTGTAGATCTTCTTACACACCAATGGAGGCTTGAAGATGAGTTCCTTTCGTTCTCTAGGTGTTTTGGAGGCTAGGGATACTAAAAACATGAAGTCCTATGGTACATATAGCAATATAACCCTATTTAGAAGATTCTGCTCGAGTTCAGCATCCTTGGGTTGATTGGTTGGGTAGACTGACCCAGTCGACCAGTGCTGTCAACTTAGCCGTAAACAGGGATTTTGAGGGCCTTTCACTACTCGGAATCAAACAAAACTTTAAACACATAAACTAAAACTTACCTAGCATGAAAAAATGGTTTCGAATCATATCTAACCAAGCTCAAAGGTCATCAACCAATCTTCTCTTCATCAAGGCGTAGTCTCTTTTCTAAATCAACCAAGGTCTTCAAGTATGGGGCATCATTGTCTAACTCCATGGGTTCGGTGTCGAACACCATGTCCTCTACTGCTATTGTGAAATCCAGCCCAAACCTAGCCCGGGGAACCCTATTTGTTTTGGGTGAAGAAAGACTTGTTTGATGTTTGACCCTGAAGTTGGACCTTGATTTCAGTGTTATTACCTTAAGAGCCTTAGGAAATCATGTCTGATCTTTCCCTTAGTGTAGATCCATGTCCCGAATTGATGGAAGTTGTCCTTGTGGGCCCTCTTTATGGAAGACATGGTGTTTGACCCAAAACCCATGGAAATGATTGATGGTGCTCCATACTCTGATGCATTGTCAGTGTTAGTTTTGAATCTGCAGCCTGAAGAAGGTGAGCTTAGTTGGTGGACCTAATGAACTCCCGTGCTCAATCTGAAACTATTTCTGAAAACTAGACTTCTTGGTTGACTTGTAGGAGAAAACCCCACTCAATTTGACCCTGTATAGCCCTCCGAATCCCTGTCCGAAGTTTCTGTTCATGCCTTGGTTGACTGCCTGGTCGACTGCTAGTCAACCAAGCCAGTCGACCAGTAGTAATGGAATTCGAAAATCACAAAAATATTTACCATTTTGACCCTACCTTTTTGGAACTCGTGAATGAGGGTCTACCCTGATCATTGGCACTCCAGAGAACAAAATGACACTCTCTTGGGCTCCCCTTGGTGTTTGTGAAGATCCTTCACTCCAATCATTAGTTTTCCACCTCAATCATCAACTCAAGGTATGGATTCTCTTCTTCTTCTTCTAATCTACTCAATCTCCTATTAATTTCTACTCTTGGGACCATGGCTGAAGTGCTGCAACCTTGCAAACACTTGGCCATGAGTTTCCCCTTTCATTTCCATTAATCTAACTATGTTCTTGCTATGATATATTCCCATTATGATTGCTTACATTGCATTTCTATGATTTCTTTCATTTCAACCTATCATTGATTCAAAACTGATGTGTAGATGTATGCTAGGTCTGATTTACTATGGATTCATGATTCTAATTTAATTCTTAACATTCACTTGATTGATTCCCATCATTCTTTACAATTTCAATCAATTCCAATTCGATTCTTGATATTTATCATATAGAACATAGGGCTTCGATTTGAGGGTTTTCAATTGGACTGTTGGATAGTCATGAAATTTAGTGTGTAGTGTCCTCATATTGTTATAATCACGCCCTCCAAATTTCGTGTCGATCGGAGCACTGGAAAGTCAGTTTCGGGCCAAATCTTCAATTCTGCCCATGGTTAACAAGTCTTGGTCGACTGTGGAATGGGACATACAGCCTTCTAACAAGTTAAGTCATAATATTGAAATGATTCATCATAAGTATAAGTGACAATAATAATCAATCATTATAACAAGAATATATGAAATCACAATACTACTATTCTAAAGCATGTATAACAGTCCTATGATATTCAAAAGTAATAAAGAGACCAGCACTGTCATTACTATTTGATGACATTATTAGGTAGAGTCTAGAATTGCATGGCTAGGTACCCCACATGCTACTACCCTTTCAGTAGGGGGATTGAAACCGAGTGACCCATGATGACAGTGATGTGACATTGGTCCACTGTTAGTCATGTAAATGGTAGCGTTGCATATGTTAGGGTTGGGCTCATGGATGTCCAAGGATCGGACCGGGTGTCGTGAGGGATCATGAGAGCATCCACCCCAATAATATGTGGATGACCATAGGGTTAAGGAGTGGAGTCCAACAGCGGTAGCCAGTTTGTGAGGATTCTCTCTCCTAGGTTGTGAAGGATACTGAACCGAGTTGGTTGGTGTCATAGGGGATGTATCTGGACTTCATGTAGACATGTAACTAGTATGACCTTGCATTGGATTAGAAACCCCGACATGCGCCATTTTTCATTACCAATGGTCGTGGTGAGAGAGTGTTGACTTAACCCCAGCCATGGAAATGAGAGCCAGGTGTGGACTTTCCCTTTTTCCCAGGATCCCTACAGAGGTAGCCAGTCCTTGCCGGATCAGAGTGATGAGACTTACCCAGAGGAGGGCTGGTGTATATCTTAAAGCATGTCAACTATTAGAGACCTGCATAATTAGAAATCATAGTATCATTCATACTTTGCATTCATTCATATTATTTGTGCATTTTGGCATTGTTGGATAATTGATAGGATTTGTGATTGTTTCTTACTGGGTTCTTTAGAACTCATGCCTTTATTTTGTATATGTTTATTAGCCTGCACAGAAGAAGGAATTATACAGGAAGATGGACTGGTTTACTATGAAGGAACCATCCCGTATGAAGAAGATGTGGCACCGTCAGTGGGAAATGGAGATAGCATGTGCGGGAGCTCCTGCGGGTGCATGGAGTGCGCTTATCGCACCTATTGATGGTCAGAGATGGAAGGTGGTCAGAAAGTTCGCTCAGCGAATGGAGAAGAACTGGAGGACACCCTACCATGAGATTCATGAAAAAACACTATTTAAACTTAGAAAAAGAAACTGGTAAGAAATTGATATAATTCTTTTGTTTACTTCCACTGAACTCTTATTCATTTTTATTCATTATTTCTTTCCTTTATTATTGTTATTGGAGTATTTGGACTCCTGTAATTTCTTTAATTCATTTATTGAACATTTGTTGCTCTTGATTATCTTTATTTGTATTTAATATTGTTGATAGACTAAAACCATGGATCCTATGGTGGATCACTTCCACGGGTTGCCGGGCGGGTAACCGAGACCGACGGGTGGGGTGTGACATAGATGATCAATTAAATAAGAAAATTACATGAACAAGATCTACTATACTTAAAGTACTTACAGTACTAATATCATAATAAGAAAATGTAAGAACAGCAGTAATCTCATGCAATTCCCAAATTAGAAACTAAGATCATGCAATCTATGTTATTATGGAAACAACCGTCCTTGCCTTAAATATTTTCGAATAAATTCTGGAGATCAAAGAGATTAGATCCAAAGTTTGAAAACAAACCCTAAACAAGCATAATTCAGTCATTAGGAATAAGCCTTAGAAGAATAAAGGTCAAATGGATCAAGACGGATAGAAAAAGCCACTACTGTTAGCTTGGACAGCCTGCTGGGTCAATTGGCTCAGTCGACCTAATGAACTGTACGCAACAAAAATTAGAATTTTGATCCAAAACTCATCTTTCAGGATTCAAAACACTCCAAAATTCAAAGGAATATTAGGAACAGTAATCTAGACTAACTAGCATAGATTAGACACCAACAATGATCATAAACATGACTTTCTAAATCAATCAAAAAATAGGGTTTTCATAGAAAACAGTTCGTAGGATTCAACGGGATTCACTCTACATGAATATCAGCAGTAGATCAGAGTTAAGAACTAACATGAGAATAGATTTAACATGCTAGAGAAATCAAAACAATAAGATTGAACATACATTCATGAAGATATCATATGATCTCTTCTTAGAATCAACCATATAGATCATAGAAGTGTTGGAGTGAATGGGGATCCACTCACAACTACAGATATTGTGTTTGCAAGGATGCAACACCATCTTCATAATCATAGAGATGAAGAACAATCAATGAAGAGTAGATCAAAGAGTAGAATGAGAGATTACAATACTTGAATGAGGAACAAAGGATGAAGAACTTGAGAATTTGCAATTAGATCTTCCACAACACCAAGATGGGCTTCGAGAGAGGCTTCCCACGTTCTCCAGAGGTTTTAGAAACAAAAGAGGCTGAAAATCACGTAGTCCTATTAAATAGAACATCAAAACCCTAAACAAAAGCTCTTAGCCAGATTCTGTCCTTGTGGGTCAATTGCTAGGTCTACTAGCCCAGTCGACCCACCAGTCGACCCAGGTTGACAACAAGCCCAAGTCAGGGACTTCAAGGTCCAACCCTCATTATTTTCAAATGGGTTTCTCCCAACTCATCAAACAACTCACCTTGTGAAATCCAACCCTAACCTCAACTCAGAAACCCTATTCTTTGTAGGTCCGAAGACCCGAAGTAAAGGAAGAAGCCAACTATGGGCCATCTTAATGGAAGGCATGGTGTTTGACCCAGAACCCATGGAAATTGATGATGGTGTTCCATACTTGGAAGCTTATTTAGAATTGGAAAGGAAACTACACCTTGTTGAAGATGAGTCTAGTTGATGGACTTGAAGTATAGTTAGACATGATTCGAAGCATTTCTCTTTACTAGGTAAGTCATATGTTGTATTGGGAGAAGCTCATTAGGTTTGGACTTGAGTTGGGCCTTCAATTCCCTGTCTTGGCCTTGTTGACTGGCTTGGTCGACTGGGTGGTCGATTGGGCCAATCGACCAACAGGGTTAGAATCTGGCAGAATCTTCTATTTAGGTCTTTTGGTGCTTTATATAATAGAAGTACGAGTGTCTTAGCCTCCTTTGTTTCTAAAACCCTCAGAGAATGTGGGAAGACTCTCTCAAAGCCTCTCCTTGGTGTTTGTGAAGAACTTTGCAAGACTTCAAGCTTCTCATCTCCTATTCTTCAATCAAAGGTTAGTAATCGCTCTTATGTTGTATTGATCTACTCCTACTGTGTTTCTTCTTTGTGTTTGAGACTATGAAGAAGATGCTGCAACCTTGCAACCATCTCTTCTACGATCTCTTTTCATTCTTAAGGTTTTATGATGTTCATATTGATCTTCGCCATGATCCTAGTGAAATCTTCATGAAACCATGATCATTCATTCGATTTGATTTCTTAAGCATGTTAGATCTATTTTGCATGATTTTTTTTTTTTTTTTTTTTTTTTTTTTTTTTTTTTTAATAATTTCCTCCCTTCCTTCTTTTCTTTTTTTTTTTTTTTTTTTCTTTTTTTTATAAAATACTTCCCCCCCCCCCCCCCCCCCCCCCCCCCCCCCCCCCCCCCCGGGGGCCCCCCCCCCCCCCCACCCCGGTCCCCGGGCCCCCCCCCCCCCAAAAACAATAACATAATCATGAACAATCATAACATGAGTGCGGAAGATAAATCATAGATCCAATAAAGAAAGAATGAATCATAAATGAATTAGAATACTAAATATAATCAGAGTATCAAACAGATAAGTAAAGCGAGGCAAAAATCCCACTTTACAACCAGCGGAAAAGTAGCTCTAAAAGAATAAACTAGACAAAACCTAATCCCAAGAACAAGTACATTGGGTAACTAAATTGTTCTCCACTTTATAGACAACATCCTTGTAAGTGTAAATCTCATAAATAGCACAAGGACGCTTCCACTCAATGGTCGGACTAAGCATCGTACGGAGCATAACCACTGCGGAATCTTCGGAGTAATTGTGGTAACCGCAATCACCTTCCCGGAGATATGCCTCTTCGCCTTGCGCTTCTTCATAGGGACCGTCATAGTACTCAAGACTGCAGGATAGTCTAACAACATTGTACAATAAAGGAATGAGTTTCAAAGAAACTCAAGAAGGCGCTTAAAAATCCATAATAACATAAATGGCAGGATTCCGTAGACAAACATAAATGCAATATGATATGAGACAAGCAATGAATGAATGAATCTAACTCTATGTATGCTGGTCTCTATTGGCGTACATGCTTTAAGTCATAGCACCGTACTTCTTTAGGAAAGTCCACTCACATCCTCAACCATTTAAGATATCTTGGATTCTCTCACGGATCATTTCACCGGTCTTGAGCAGCTGATTGGTAATGGGTCCTTCATCCCTCAGACAAACCATGGCAGGGGGTTAAGTCAACACACTCTCTCACAACCATTTGGTATAAGCACTGCGCGCATGTCGTGGTAAAACCTAGCCAAATGCAAGTCTTCTACTTAGTTACATCAAGTCGATCCAGATACTTCCATTCCTCGTCCCCGACGATCCTTTCCGGTATCCTTCACACTAGAGTCGGCGTATCCTATGGCACCGACCAACTCGGACTACGGACTCATCAACCCTATTGATCATCCACATATGGTAAACGGGAAGCTCTCACGTCCTCTCACGGGTTGGTTACCGGTCTTAAGCGCCCGTGAGCCCAAGTCTAATCATATGCAACCCTACCAATAAATGGCCCCCACAATGTGATTCCCCGTCCTCTCACGGGTTGGTTACCGGTCTTGAGCGCCCATGAATCCCCATTGCTACCACGGGTCGTTCGGTCTCAATACCCCTCCGATTAGGGTCCGACATAACAGACATCCTAGCCAAACACTACTAGACAATCCTAGATATGTCATCCAACAGCTTTAGGAAGGTGTCCAGAGGGCATCTCCGGAAACATCCCATAATATTCCCGTAGTAGTCCAAGGACAGAAGTGTCGAAAGGACACCTCTCCTTTCCAAACCATACTTAAGCATACACATGCATCAATTCATATCATCACATATATGGTAACTTCATATATGGAAAGAAATCAATAATTACAATCACTTGTATAACATTGGTAAGTAAATCATACATGAATCAATTTAATATGAATAAGTAATGCTACCGTAATCAAAGTTATGCAACAAAGAGAATATCATTGTAAGAATCTAATTTAGGAATCATATCTATGATATTCAAATATAGAAACTAGATTCATGCTATCTATGTAATTAAGGAAATAACCATCCTTACCTTTTATAACTCGCAAAGGAATCCTAAGAAATCAAGTAAGATCTCGGCAAACTTGAGAAGAAGGTCCTAAACAAGTATATACAACATATTAGGAAAGATCCCTAACAGAAAAGATACCAAAACATCCAACACAGACCAATTCTGGAGTTGCTGTACTCATTGGTCGAGTGGATTGGTCGAGTGGTCCAACGACCAATCAATCGACCAATGCAGATAAAGAGCCTAAAAAAACAGAGTTTTAAGATATGAAATCCGAATTTGGTGGTTCAAAAGGGTACTAATCAAGGGGTAGACTACATCAGTAGTATTCTAACATATAGGGGACCTCAAAACACTAATCCAATCAAGGTATCAAGATCCAAATTAGGAAACAAAAAGTTACCATAATTAAATCAACCATGGATCTTGATGAATTTGAAATAGAAAACAAAGACAAGAACAATAGGAGGATGGATCATTGCTTTCGGTAATGGTATCATGAAAACATACATAGATCTTCATGGAATAAGGCTTAGAAGTATAAATCTAAATAAGGAAATAAAACCTACCATATATGTAACTACCATGCATCATGAAGAACACATAGTATGGTAGAAGAGAACAACTAGAAATCTATAGATTATGGATCATGGAAAGAAAACACAAGAATTAACTACTAACATGATCAACATAGAAGATCCAAAGAGATCGGAATTCAGATTAGAAGTTTAACAGAGATTAGATCATGGTTTGATCATGATTCCTTCAAAGCTTGCAATGATCTTGGTTAAGATCATTGTTCTAGCCTCAAATCCTTAGGATGATCATGAGAACATGTTCAGAGATGTTTGCAACAGAGAATGCAGCATCTCTTCTACTGTCTCAACTCAAAAAGGAAAGAAAAACAAAGATGGAGGAGAAGAAGAGAGAGTAGACATACCTTTCGATGCAAAAAGAAGAGTTTCGACGAAGATCCGTCAAGAAAACACCAAGGATGCAAGAGAGATGACTTGCAGAGGTCTTTGGTCTGCTCCAGAGAGTTTGGAGGCAGCAAATACGAAGTGGACTCGAGATTGGACTTAAATAGAGCAAGAACAACCTAATTGCCAAAGACAAGACTCATTGGTCGAGTGGATTGGTCGATCGGCCCAACGACCAATCACCGACCAATGCCGACAAAGAAGACCAAAACAGGGAATTGAAGGTCCAGATCAAATCCAATCTTAAAGGGGTTTTGCACACAAGTCAAGTGACTTACCTAATAGGTAGAAATGCCTTCAAACCAAGATAGAGAGCACTCCAAGTCCATCAACTAATTAGATCTTCATCAGATTCAGCTTCCATAAATAGAACCTCATCATCAACTTTCATGGATTCAAAGCCGTACACCAAGTCCTCTACCGGGATGGCCCAAAGCTGACTTCTTACTTTACTTCGGGTCATCGGACCTACAAATAACAAGGTTTCCGGGTCAAGGTTAGGGCTGGGTTTTACATTCTCCCCCCCTAAAGAAATTTCGTCCCCGAAATTGAAAGCGTACTCCGTGCTTCCAAAGAGGTAAGGAAACTTCTCCTTCATATCTTCTTCCTTCTCCCAAGAAGCTTCTTCAGGGGGTATGGTTCTTCCACCGAATCTTCACCAAAGGAATGGTGCGATTCCGCAGCTGCTTGTCCTTCCTATCCAAGATTTCGGCCGGTTCTTCATCATAGGTCAAATCAGCACTAAGTCCTTCAGTGCTTGCTGCAAAATGTGTTCCGGATTCTCTATGTATTTTCGGAGCATCGAAATATGAAACACATTGTGCACACCAAGCAAGAGGCGGAGGTAATGCTAATCGATACGCAACAGGTCCAACCTTTTCCAAAATCTCGAAAGGTCCAATGTAACGAGGGCTAAGCTTTCCCTTAACATTGAATCTCATCACACCCTTCATTGGTGAGACCTTCGTAAAGACTTTCTCTCCAACTTGAAATTCCAAATCGGTCCTTCTCTTATCAAGATAAGATTTCTGTCTCGATCAAGGCACTTAATCCTTTCTCTTATCATATCTACCATAGCACTTGTAGCTTCAATCATCTCAGACCTAAGACTTTTCTTTCACCTTGCCTCACCAAAGACAAAGGTGTCCTACAAGTACCGCCATACAAAGCCTTGAATGGAGCCATGCCTATTGTGGCTTGATAACCGTTGTTATAGGCAAACTCAACCAAAGCTAGGTGTTCATCCCAATTACCACCCATATCCACCACACAAGATCCGAGCATGTCTTCCAATGTCCGAATTGTCCGCTCGTATTGTCCATCGACCGTGGATGATGAGCTGTACTCAAGTTCAATTGGGTTCCCAAGGCCTTCGGCGAAACTATTCCAAAACCTTGAGGTGAACCTAGGATCACGATCCGAGACAATACTCAATGGCACACCATGCATTTGAACCACATTATCCACATAAAGCCTTGCTAGCTTATCCAAAGTATGAGTGATCTTCATAGGAATGAAATGGGCTGATTTGGTCAACCTATCAACAATCACCCACACAAGTGTCATTGCCTTTACTTGTCCGAGGCAAGCTAGTCACAAAGTCCATGGAGATATCCTCCCACTTCCAACTAGGAATAGGAAGAGGCTGAAGTAATCCAGATGGAGGTTGTCGAACGGCTTTCACACGTTGGCAAGTCTCACACTTGGCAACAAAATCATCAACATCCGCCTTTAGACCAATCCACCAAAAATGTTCCTTCAAGTCCTTGTACATTTTGGTGCTTCCCGGTGTACAAAGAAAGACCGACCGGTGTGCTTCCTTCAATATTTCTTTCTTAACTTCTTCGCTTGCAGGCACACACAGCCTTCCTCTAAACAACAAAGCACCATCCATGGATATACCAAAGTCGGGGTCCGACTCAGATTCGAAGAAATCTTCTCAACTTTGATCAAAAACTCTTGATCGAACTCAGAGAGCAACAATCTTATCTCTAAGACCAGATCTTGCCGTCATGCGCAAAGAATAAATTCAGAATTCTCAGAACGATTTCCAAATCAAAACTCTCAATAGAAGACCACAATGGTAAACTCAAAGCATTCAAATCCAAAGTCTTCTTCTGGTTCTTCCTACTAAGAGCATCAACAACAACATTTGCTTTCCCAGGGTGATACTGAATATCACAATCATAATCGGAGACTAGTTCCAACCATCTCCTTTGTCTCATGTTCAACTCCTTTTGGGTAAAGAAGTATTTCAAACTCTTATGATCCGTGAAAATGGCAATCTTCTCACCGTAAAGATAATGTCTCCAAATCTTCAAAGCAAAGACAACGGCGGCAAGTTCTAGATCGTGAGTGGGGTAATTCCGCTCATAATCCTTCAATTGCCGAGAAGCATAGGCTACGACCTTGCCATGTTGCATCAAGACACAACCCAAACCAATCTTTGACGCATCGGTATAAACCGTCATACCACCGGAACTATCGTATAGTCAAAACCGGGGCACTTGTCAATCTATCTTTCAACTCTTGGAAATTCTTCTCACAAAGCGCCGACTAAACAAACTTTTCTTCTTTCCCGGTCAACTTAGTCATAGGAGCAGCCAACCGAGAAAAGTTCTCAATAAACCTTCGGTAGTAACCCGCCAATCCAAGAAAACTTCTTATTTCCGTTATCGACTTCGGTCTCTCCCAATCAGCCACAACTTGGACCTTTTCAGATCGACACGAATACCTTCGGCTGAAACTACATGACCAAGGAATACCACTCTCTTAAGCCGGAAATCACACTTGCTAAACTTAGCGAACAACTTCTTTTCTCGCAACCTTTGCAAAGTGAAGCTTAGATGACTCGCATGCTCTTCTTCGCTCTTCGAATAGATCAAGATGTCATCAATGAAAACAATCACAAACTTATCAAGCACATCATGAAATACTCGGTTCATGAGGTCCATGAACACCGCAGAGCATTGGTCAATCCGAAGGGCATGACTCTAAACTCGTAGTGACCATACCGCGTTCGGAAAGCTGTCTTGAAGATATCACTAGACTTCACTTTCAATTGGTGATATCCGGACCTTAAGTCAATCTTTGAGAACACAACTGCACCCTTCAACCGATCGAAGAGATCATCGATTCTGGGCAGCGGATATCTATTCTTGATAGTCAACTTATTCAACTCACGGTAGTCGATGCACAAGCGCATACTACCGTCTTTCTTCTTGACGAACAAGACCGGAGCTCCCCAAGGTGACACACTAGGCTGCACGAAACCTCTATCAATGAGCTCATTCAACTGATTTTGCAACTCTTTCAACTCGAGAGGAGCCATCCTATACGGAGCTTTAGATACCGGTGCAGCACCGGGGACGAGATCAATAGAGAATTCGACATCTCGTCCGGGAGGCACTCCCGATAGATCATCGGGGAAGACATCAACAAAGTCGCAGACAACTCGACTTCGTCGACTCTTTTCTCCACTATACCCTTGCCTTCGGATGAAGCATCATCCACTAGGGCATAGACTTGCATCAAGTCAGACAAGACACCTTCTTACAAACCCTTCTCTTTTCACCCCGAAATTCAAAGACCGGACTTCCACAAATATGGAACTGAATCTTCTTTGAGGAACAAAGGAACACAACTTTGTGGGCTGTCAACCAATCGATTCCCAAAATAACATCGAAGTCCTTCATGTCAAGAATCACAAAATTGGCTTCCAAGTTCTTCTCACCAATCAACACAGGACATTTAGATAACCCCTTATCTAGTTTCACAACAGACCAGTAGGTGTACTAATCAATAAACAACTAGACAACTTCTCGGGGATTAGGTTAGTCTCCTTGATGAATGCGAGATGACATGAACGAATGAGATGCACCCGTATCAAATAAGACAAATGCAGAAATAGAAGCGACTAACAATGTACCCGTAATCACATCATGGCTTGGATCCCGCTCAAGACTGGAAATACCGAAAACTCTACCGGAGGGAGGAGCAGAGCACTCTTCACCACCGGGGCAGGCATGGGCAGGCCGCTTTGGACAGCACGAGCAAAATGACCAGCTTGCTTGCAGAGAAGCAAACAGGATTGCTAGATCCAACAGGGGTGGCTGCAACAGAGGGCTTCGAACAAAAGGCCTTGCACTTACACTTGCACTTGCTGGTGGTCGGTTTCCGCCATACTTCGTCTAAAACCGGCCGGGCTGCTGAAAACCCGTGTTCCGACCTACACTCTTAGCCCGAAAGGTAGGAGTGGGGTAGGGTGTAGGTCTCACAAAACGACGGTCATTGCGATCCACCAAACCAGAATTCCTTGATCGCCAAGGCTTTTGCACACGAGCACTTTCCTTCTCTCGTTTCTTCCAACTTCTTCGAGTTCTACACCACTTGAGCATAGCTCACTATAGGCTGGACCGTGAGGTAAGCTTTAATGGCAGGGCGCAGTCCTTTGAAGAACTTCTTTGCTTTCGCGAGGTCTTCCTTCAAAGAATCTGGAGCAAAGAAATGAAGCTCCTCGAACTTCGTTGGTACTCCAACACGAGACAGAGTTCCTTGAGTCGAATCATAAACTCAGCTTCCTTCGCATCTTTTACCGCCTCGGGAAAGTAGTTCATACAAAAAGCCTCTTTGAATAACTCCCAAGTTACAACTCCCGCATGCAAACCTTCCAAAACAGACGAGTGGAGATCCACCATGCACGGCTTCTTGTTGCAACTTCGCTCAAGAAACAAAATCTTCTCGAGCTTCCGAGCATTGCAGATGTCGGAAAGCCTTCTCCAACTCACGAAGCCACTTGTTAGGAAACAAGGGGTCCTTGGTAACTCCAGTAAAAGTGGGTACTTGCATCTTCGTAAAACTCTCCATCAAGCGAGTATGAGGAGTTCCAACTAAACCTCCCGCATTTAGGACTGCGGCATGAGGATTCACATTAGCACCAGCCCGGGTCTCATTATGCGAGTCATGAAACCCACCAACATCCGGTTGAACCGAGCCGCTTGTCGCTGCATCATATTGCCCATAATATTGGCAATATCTTTGAAACTTCCAACATTCGGGGCACCAGGGATCTCATGAGTACCCCGATCAACATTTGGTATCTCACCACCTCCATGAGGTACTTCACCACCTCCCCGAGGTATTTCACCACCTCCATGACCACCGGATTCACCACGCCCACTTCTCGTAGTAACCATTCCGCAAAAACCGAGAACATCAAAATACCGAATTTCGAAGATTCAACATAAACCACAAGTCCAAATGATTTGAAAACTTAAATCATGCTCAAATATATCCATATAGTCATCAAACAATATTCCATAAGGCAAAAATCACATTTTCCAAAAATTCAACAGCAAATGAGGTCACTGTGACCATTGGTCGAGTGATTGGTCGAGTGACCCAATCGACCAATGAGTCGACCAAGTGCATGCAATGCGAAAATTCGCATTATAAGCCTCATTTTCACATTCCAACCTCATTCTAACTTCTTCCAAAGGTGAGAGAGCTCTAGGGAAAATCTCCAAGAGTTCCCACAAGTGTTCTTGAGGTGATTTAGTGCTTCAACAACAACACCACAACACACCATCTTCACAAACAAGGTAAACCTCTCAATCTTCCTTCCATTTTCATCTTCTCATGCTTGCATTTCAATAAACCATGCTTTACTTGTATCCAATGCTAGAAATCATGCTTAGGAATGCTTAGAAACATATTCCCTAGGTTTTAAACACAATGCCATGCATAGACAACAAGTTTTAACACATTGGTGCTCATCTCGCAAAGTTTTATACCGAAATCGATATCTTTAGAAAAATTTCGTTTTCTCTCAAACCGCTTGAAATTTTCGCACGAGATCAAATGCTACATGCTCAAGATGTCAATGTAGATAGGTCCACACAATTTGATTTAACCAATTTCAACTTTTCAAAAATCCAATTTTGACCTAAATTGCAAAATCCCCAAATTTCCTTCTTGCTGAATTTTTCGCTTTAATCCAAGTTTTCGATCGATTTTCATCAAACTAACATCATAGACATGAAATTCCAAGTATTGCGCACATGCTAGTATGTTCAAATCAAATTTCCCCCAAATTTGAAATTTTCCGAAAAATTACTAAAATACCCTTTTGGCTCAATTCTTAAAATAGCACTAATTGGAATTGTCTCTTGTCTCTTTCACAGATACACTATGCAAAGGGGAGGGCGAGGACGAGGTAGAGGCCGTGGTCGCATCGTAGGTGTTCTTAGGGGCAGAGGTCAGGTTCCTTTCGAGCCTAGACAGGAGGTTAGGAGACCGGACATGTTTGACACACCTCGGGCCGAGTTCCCGTACGAGGCCTACTTCGGTCATTCGCAACATCGAGATGGGACGTCTACTTCACTTACGCCAGCTCGTAGCCTTTAGGATTCGGCAGAGGTTCGACACATTGCGGTGGACTCATCTCTTCACCGAGGATCCGCCGGTATACCCGGAACTAGTGAGGTTGTTCTTCAGCAACCTTACTTACACGAGAGGAGGCTCGAGGCCAAGGACATCCACTTAGACTTGTCCTCGGGAGCGGGGTCTTCCGGACTCGATTCGCTTCTCTACCCGGACACCGGCTGAGATCTTGCAGGTTCCTTACTATCCACAAGCGGTGTGTGGGATACCTGCGGGAGCAGATCCGGACAGCCATCCGATGCCGTACGAGCTACGCGAGATATGCTCTACGCTATGGGATAGCCGTCGATGCTTCACTCCGTGGACTAGCGGACGGATGACGGGTTCCGCACGTATTATCGGTCGCATAGTCGGCCGAAACATCATGCCGAAAGCCGGACATCACCATCGGGTCACGGTGATGGAGGCCTTAGTCATCTACCGCATCTACATGGGCTTCGAGATCGATCTCTCCTACATCATTCAGCGGGTCATCTTGGACTTAGTTCTGCGGCCTAGCATGCGGAACCTTTGCTATGGGAGGCTACCGACTTTGATCTTCGGGCATTTCGGGGTGAGTTTCGAGGATACACCAGTGGACACTAGATCACGGGGATACCCTATTGGGACTCGGACCATTCGTCGGATGAGACTACGGCGTCGGGAGAGATCTCCTGGTCCGGAGGGTGAGGATGATGATGAATTAGAGGATGAGGATCGGGGATCGGAGGATGGAGGAGAGGATATCGGTCCCGATAGTGATGATCAGGCCGGAGATGATGCAGATATGCGCGAGGCTGAGCTCGTGCATCACGAGTTTCCTTCATCACACTTCGAGGTAGGTGGCCCTTCGCATGCGGTTCCGGAGACTTCGGATCTTGGTGCACAGATGAGACCGATGACTTCCATGCTAGAGAGAATGGAGGTCGACAGAGAGCAGATGTACGAGAGGATGGAGTCACGACAGATAGGATAGAGCATCGGGTGACTCAGCTAGCGAGAGGAGTTCGAGCATACGAGAGATCGAGAGCGGATCACCTAGATAGACTGTACCTTAGGATTTCCATTTATGCGTTTCGGATGTAATCGTTGTAAAAACTTTTGAAATTAATGAAGTTCATTTTGTTCCTCTTTAATTATTGTATGTTATGCAACTTTCTTTTCCTTGCATTAGTGACATTTGTTCAAGTATAATTATGGTATGTTATTCAGAAATGTTCTGTTATGCCTCAAAGGTCAAGTTTCTAATTCAGTGTTCTATTATTCACTTCTAAGAGTAGAAGAGTCATTTCAGCTCAATGACTCAGAGAATGTTCAGTTGTTGTCTTTTGTGGTTAGGATCTCCTCGAACCTTGGGCTCCGATACCAATCATCACGCCCTCCCAGCCGGTACCCTATCCGGCATACCCGAGAGTGTGATCCACAGCCCGAAGATCGGTATCGAGTGATCAACCTCCCACATAAACAATAACATAATCATGAACAATCATAACATGAGTGCGGAAGATAAATCATAGATCCAATAAAGAAAGAATGAATCAGAATACTAAATATAATCAGAGTATCAAACTGATAAGTAAAGCGAGGCAAAAATCCCACTTTACAACCAGCGGAAAAGTAGCTCTAAAAGAATAAACTAGACAAAACCTAATCCCAGTAACAAGTACATTGGGTAACTAAATTGTTCTCCACTTTATAGACAACATCCTTGTAAGTGTAAATCTCATAAATAGCACAAGGACGCTTCCACTCAATGGTCGGACTAAGCATCGTACGGAGCATAACCACTCGCGGAATCTTCAGAGTAATTGTGGTAACCGCAATCACCTTCCTAGAGATATGCCTCTTCGCCTTGCGCTTCTTCATAGGGACCGTCATAGTACTCGAGACTGCAGGATAGTCTAACAACATTGTACAATAAAGGAATGAGTTTCAAAGAAACTCGGTAAAGCGATTAAAAATCCATAATAACATAAATGGCAGGATTCCAGTAACAAACATAAATGCAATATGATATGAGACAAGCAATGAATGAATGAATCTAACTCTATGTATGCTAGTCTCTATTGGCAGACATGCTTTAAGTCATAGCACCGTACTTCTTTAGGAAAGTCCACTCACATCCTCAACCATTTAAGATATCTTGGATTCTCTCACGGATCATTTCACCGGTCTTGAGCAGCTGATTGGTAATGGGTCCTTCATCCCTCAGGACAAACCATGGCAGGGGGTTAAGTCAACACACTCTCTCACAACCATTTGGTATAAGTACTGGCGCATGTCAGGGTAAAACCTAGCCAAATGCAAGTCTTCTACTTAGTTACATCAAGTCGAATCCGGATACTTCCATTCCTCGTCCCCCGACGATCCTTTCCGGTATCCTTCACACTAGAGTCGGCGTATCCTATGGCACCGACCAACTCGGACTACGGACTCATCAACCCTATTGATCATCCACATATGGTTAACGGGAAGCTCTCACGTCCTCTCACGGGTTGGTTACCGGTCTTAAGCGCCCATGAGCCCAAGTCTAATCATATGCAACCCTACCAATAAATGGCCCCCACAATGTGATTCCTGTCCTCTCACGGGTTGGTTACCGGTCTTGAGCGCCCATGAATCCCCATCCTTACCTTTTATAACTCGCAAAGGAATCCTAAGAAATCAAGTAAGATCTCGGCAAACTTGAGAAGAAGGTCCTAAACAAGTATATACAACATATTAGGAAAGATCCCTAACGTAAAAGATACCAAAACATCCAACACGGACCAATTCTGGAGTTGCTGTACTCATTGGTCGAGTGGATTGGTCGAGTGGTCCACGCCCAATCAGTCGACCAATGCAGAGATAGCCTAAAAAACAGAGTTTTAAGATATGAAATCCGAATTTGGTGGTTCAAAAGGGTACTAATCAAGGGGTAGACTACATCAGTAGTATTCTAACATATAGGGGACCTCAAAACACTAATCCAATCACGGTATCAAGATCCAAATTAGGAAACAAAAAGTTACCATAATTAAATCAACCATGGATCTTGATGAATTTGAAATAGAAAACAAAGACAAGAACAATAGGAGGATGGATCATTGCTTTCGGTAATGGTATCATGAAAACATACATAGATCTTCATGGAATAAGGCTTAGAAATATAAATCTAAATAAGGAAATAAAACCTACCATATATGTAACTACCATGCATCATGAAGAACACATAGTATGGTAGAAGAGAACAACTAGAAATCTATAGATTATGGATCATGGAAAGAAAACACAGTAATTAACTACTAACATGATCAACATAGAAGATCCAAAGAGATCGAATTCAGATTAGAAGTTTAACGAGAGATTAGATCATGGTTTGATCATGATTCCTTCAAAAGCTTGCAATGATCTTGGTTAAGATCATTGTTCTAGCCTCAAATCCTTAGGATGATCATGAGAACATGTTCAGAGATGTTTGCAACAGAGAATGCAGCATCTCTTCTACTGTCTCAACTCAAAAAGGAAAGAAAAACAAAGGTGGAGGAGAAGAAGAGAGAGTAGACATACCTTTTGATGCAAAAAGAAGAGTTTTGACGAAGATCCGTCAAGAAAACACCAAGGATGCAAGAGAGATGACTTGCAGAGGTCTTTGGTTCGTTCAAGAGAGTTTGGAGGCAGCAAATACGAAGTGGACTCGAGATTGGACTTAAATAGGGCAAGAACAACCTAATTGCCAAAGACAGCACTCATTGGTCGAGTGGATTGGTCGACTGGCCCAGTCGACCAATCAGTCGACCAATGCCGACAAAGAAGACCAAAACAGGGAATTGAAGGTCCAGATCAAATCCAATCTTAAAGGGGTTTTGCACACAAGTCAAGTGACTTACCTAATAGGTAGAAATGCCTTCAAACCAAGATAGAGAGCACTCCAAGTCCATCAACTAATTAGATCTTCATCAGGATTCAGTTTCCATAAATAGAACCATATCATCAACTTTAATGGATTCAAAGCCAGACACCAAGTCCTCTACTGGGATGGCCCAAAGCTGACTTCTTACTTTACTTCGGGTCATCGGACCTACAAATAACAAGGTTTCCGGGTCAAGGTTAGGGCTGGGTTTTACACTATGAATTTTACCAAATTAGAAAGTCATGTTTCCAAATTAGTAAGTAGTATTTTTTTTTTTTATCAATTTTAGTGGCTAATCTATACTATTTTAGTGTTAGATTATTGTTCTAGAGGTTTCCTCCAAGTTTCGTAGTGTTTCGGATCTTGTAGATTGAGTTTCGGATCAAAAACCACATTTTTTCCTTCGTACTGTCTCAGGTAGACCAAGCTACCACCCAATCGACCAAGCAAGACAGTAGCTGTGTTTTTTGTCCGATTTGATTCGTTTGATCTTCGGTCTTTTAGGCCTCTTTCCTAATGATGTATCTATGATTGTTTAGGGATTATTTTCTAAGTTTGGAACCTCTCTGTTTGATCTGAGGATATTCATCAAAGCTATTTAAGGTAAGGACAGTTATTTCCATAATTACATGGATTGCGTGAATCTTAGTTTCTATTTTGGGATTCTCTCAGATTAACTACCATAAACGTATTTTCTTATTATTCTATTATTGATGCAAGTACTTTAACTACAGTAATATCATGTTCATGTATTCTTTTGATTATGAATACTTATTCTTATCAGTTACATATGCGATTGATCATGTTTATGTGTATCTTTCTATACGATGAGATATCGGTTGTGTATGTTATGACTGATTTGAGAATGTGATTGAATAGGTATGGTTTGGGATTGGGAAGTGTCCTTTCGACATTTTTGTCCTTGGACATCAGTGAGAATAGTATGGGATATTTCCAATGGTGCCCTTTGACACTTTTCTGGATTATTGATTGTCATACCTAGGGCTTGTCTAGCAGTGTTTGGCTAAGATGTCCCTGTTATATCAGACCAGATTCGGAAGGGTATTGAGACCGAACGAACCGTGGTAGCAATGGGGATTCGTGGGCCTCAAGACCAGTAACCAATCCATGAGAAGACATGAATCACATTGTGGATACTCGTGAGAGGCCATTTATTGGTAGGGTTGCAAATAGTAGACTTGGGCTCATGGGCGCTCAAGACCGGTAATCAATCCGTGAGGGGAAATGAGAGCTTCCTGTCTATTATTTGTGGATGACCAGTAGAGTTGATGAGTCCGTAGTCAGGGACTATGTTGACTCTAGTGTGAAGGATACAGGAAAGGATCGCCCGAGGCGAGGAATGGACATATCTGGATCTGAGTTGATATGACTAAGTATATGACTTGCATTTGGCTAGGTTTTACCTTGACATGCCAATACTTAGACCAAACGGTGATGTAAGAGAGTGGTGACCTATACCTCAGCCATGGATTGTCCTAAGGGATGAAGGACCCTTTGCCAACCGATGATGAATGATTTGAGACTTTTCCCAAAGAAGTATGGTGCTATGACTTAAAGCATGTCTGCCTATAGAGACCAGCATACATAGAGTTAGATTCATACATACATTGTCTGTTTCATATCACATTGCATCATGCTATGATTTGCAATCATGTTATTTATGTTGTTGTGGATTAACTTGTCTTGATGAGTTCTTTTGAACTCAATCCTTTTTGTGCAAATATCTTTTGTTAGATTATTCTACAAGTACTGAGTATATGATGGCCAATATGAAGAAGTGCAAGCTGAGGAAGCATACTTCATGCAAGGTGTTGGTGGTTACGAAGATCTCGGTGATGATTCCTCGTGTGATCATGTTACATACCATGATTAGCCCAACCGTGGAGTGGAAGTGACCGTGCCTGATATCATAAGTTTACACTTATAAGGATATCCTTTATAAAGTAGAAAACACTCTAGTTTAGTTTGATTATCTTTTCCTTACTTTCCTTTGAGAACAGTTGTAATTTCTCTTTTAATTTATGAGCTACATTCCACTGTAATTGTGGAGTGAGATTCCACCTCACTCTACTCCTTTTTGATTATATACACATTTGGTATCATTTTCTGCACTTTGATTACATTATCATTTCTTTCCTTATTTGGATCTATTGTATATATTATTACAAATTGATTATAATCTGTTCATGATTATGTTATTGCATATATGGGAGGATGATTTCCTCGATACTTGTTCTTTGGGGCTGTGGATCACACACTCGGGTATGCCAGATAGGCACCGGCTGGGTGGATGGGACACACCTAGCATGTCAAAATAGGCTCAAAGCATGTCCAAATAGGCTTTAAGTCCATCAAACAAGCTCTTCTTCATCAAGGTGTAGCTTCTTCTCCAACTCAGACAAAGTTTCCAAGTATGGAACTCCATCATCAATTTCCATAGGTTCTGGGTCAAACACCATGTCTTTCATTGAGATGGCCCATAGCTGCCTTCTTCCTTCACTTCGGGTCTTTAGACCTACAAACAACAAGGTTTCCGGGTTAGGGTTAGGACTGGATTTCACATTCTCCCCCCCCTTAAAAGAAATTTCGTCCTTGAAATTGAAAGCATACCTAGGCTTCCAAAAAGATGAGGAAACTTCCTTCATGTCTTCTTCCTTCTCCCAAGAAGCTTCTTTAGGGGTGTGATTCTTCCACCGAATCTTTACCAAAGGGATGGTACGATTTCGTAACCATCCTTTTTGTCTAGGATTTCGGCTGGCTCTTCATTGTAAGAAAGATTACCACTAAGTCCTTCAGGTTCCCGCTGTAGTATGTGTTCCAGATTCTCTATGTATTGTTGAAGCATTGAAATATGAAACATGACATGAACTCCAGCAAGAGATGGAGGTAAGGCCAAACAGTATGCGACGGGTCCAACCTTCTCAAGAATTTCGTATGGTCCAATAAACCGAGGGCTAAGCTTTCCTTTAATATTGAATCTCATTACACCTTTCATAGGTGACACCTTCAAGAAAACTTTCTCCCCAACTTGAAATTCCAAGTCGGTCCTTCTCTTATCCGCATAAGATTTCTGCCTTGACTGGGCAGACTTAATCCTTTCTCTTATCATATCTACCATTGCACTTGTAGCTTCAATCATTTTTGGACCTAACACTTTTCTTTCTCCAGTCTCAGTCCAATACAAGGGTGTCCTATAAGTGTTTCCATACAAAGCCTTGAATGGAGCCATGCCTATTTTTGCTTGATAAATGTTGTTATAGGCAAACTCAACCAAAGCTAAGTGTTCATCCCACTTGCCACCCATATTGACAACAAAATATCTAAGCATATCTTCCAAAATCTGAATTGTCCGCTCGGATTGTCCATCGGTAGTGGATGATGAGCGGTACTCAAATTTAATTGGGTTCCCAAGGCTTTGTGCAAACTATTCCAAAACTTTGCGATGAACTAGGATCTCTATCGAAACAATACTCATAGTGTGAAACCCAGCCCTATCCTAACCCTGACCACGACCCGGAACCTTTGATGTTTGTAGGTCCGAAGACCTGGAGTGAAGGAAGAAGAGATTTGTGGGCCTTCGTAGTTGAAGACTTGGTGTATGATTTTGAGCCCATGGATATTGACAGTGATGCCCCTTACTTGGATACATTGTCAATGTTCGGTGAGAAACTACACCTAGAAAAGGGGAAGCTTAGTTGAAGTACTTAATGCGCTTCCGGTCTTGTTTCGAAGGTATTTCTCTAATCTAGACTTGTTGATTGACTTGTAGGAGAAAACCCAACTCAATTCGGATCATTCTAGCCCTTCATTTCCTTGAACCAAGCCTGTTGTCACTGCTTGGTCGACTGGGTCAGTCGACCAAGCCAGTCGACCAAAGGATTCCCAAATCTGAGAATTTGATGCTTTTTGGATATTTCTCTTCTATACTTAAGATCCTTACCTTTTATAACTCGCAAAGGAATCCTAAGAAATCAAGTAAGATCTTGGCAAACTTGAGAAGAAGGTCCTAAACAAGTATATACAACATATTAGGAAAGATCCCTAACAGAAAAGATATCAAAACATCCAACACAGACCAACTCGAGTTGCCTGTACTCATTGGTCGAGTGGATTGGTCGAGTGGTCCAATCGACCAATCAACACCAATGCAGACAGAGCCTATAAAAATCAGAGTTTTAAGATATGAAATCCGAATTTGGTGGTTCAAAAGGGTACTAATCAAGGGGTAGACTACATCAGTAGTATTCTAACATATAGGGGACCTCAAAACACCAATCAAATCAAGATATCAAGATCCAAATTAGGAAACAAAAAGTTACCATAATTAAATCAACCATGGATCTTGATGAATTTGAAATAGAAAACAAAGACAAGAACAATAAAGAGGATGGATCATTGCTTTCGGTAATGGTATCATGAAAACATACATAGATCTTCAAGGAATAAGGCTTAGAAGCATAAATCTAAATAAGGAAATAAAACCTACCATATATGTAACTACCATGCATCATGAAGAACACATAGTATGGTAGAAGAGAACAACTAGAAATCTATAGATTATGGATCATGGAAAGAAAACACAAGAATTAACCACTAACATGATCAACATAGAAGATCCAAAGAGATCAGAATTCAGATTAGAAGTTTAACAAAGATTAGATCATGGTTTGATCATGATTCCTTCAAAAGCTTGCAATGATCATGGTTAAGATCATTGTTCTAGCCTCAAATCCTTAGGATGATCATGAGAACATGTTCGTGAGATGTTTGCAACAGAGAATGCAGCATCTCTTCTACTGCCTCAACTCAAAAAGGAAAGAAAAAAAAAGATGGAGGAGAAGAAGAGAGAGTAGACATACCTTTTGATGCAAAAAGAAGAGTTTCGACGAAGATCCGTCAAGAAAACACCAAGGATGCAAGAGAGATGACTTGCAGAGGTCTTTGGGTCTGCTCCAGAGGGTTTGGAGGCAGCAAATACGAAGTGGACTCGAGATTGGACTTAAATAGAGCAAGAACAACCTAATTGCCAAAGACAAGACTCATTGGTCGAGTGGATTGGTCGATCGGCCCACCTGACCAATCAACGACCAATGCCGACAAAGAAGACCAAAACAGCGGAATTGAAGGTCCAGATCAAATCCAATCCTAAAGGGGTTTTGCACACAAGTCAAGTGACTTACCTAATAGGTAGAAATGCCTTCAAACCAAGATAGAGAGCACTCCAAGTCCATCAACTAATCAGATCTTCATCGAGATTCGGCTTCCATAAATAGAACCTCATCATCAACTTTCATGGATTCAAAGCCGACACCAAGTCCTCTATCGGGATGGCCCAAAGCTGACTTCTTACTTTACTTCGGTCATCGGACCTACAAATAACAAGGTTTCCGGGTCAAGGTTAGGGCTGGGTTTTACATTCTCCCCCCTAAAGAAATTTCGTCCCCCAAATTGAAAGCGTACTGCGTGCTTCCAAAGAGGTAAGGAAACTTCTCCTTCATATCTTCTTCCTTCTCCCAAGAAGCTTCTTCAGGGGGTATGGTTCTTCCACCGAATCTTCACCAAAGGAATGGTGCGATTCCGCAGCTGCTTGTCCTTCCTATCCAAGATTTCGGCCGTTTCTTCATCATAGGTCAAATCAGCACTAAGTCCTTCAGTGCTTGCTGCAAAATGTGTTCCGATTCTCTATGTATTTTCGGAGCATCGAAATATGAAACACATTGTGCACACCAGCAAGAGAGCGGAGGTAATGCTAATCGATACAACAGGTCCAACCTTTTCCAAAATCTCGAAAGGTCCAATGTAACGAGGGCTAAGCTTTCCTTAACATTGAATCTCATCACACCCTTCATTGGTGAGACCTTCGTAAAGACTTTCTCTCCAACTTGAAATTCCAAATCGGTCCTTCTCTTATCAAAGATAAGATTTCTGCTCTCGATCAAGCACTTAATCCTTTCTCTTATCATATCTACCATAGCACTTGTAGCTTCAATCATCTCAGACCTAAGACTTTTCTTTCACCTGCCTCACCCAAAGACAAAGGTGTCCTACAAGTACTACCATACAAAGCCTTGAATGGAGCCATGCCTATTGTTGCTTGATAACCGCTGTTATAGGCAAACTCAACCAAAGCTAGGTGTTCATCCCAATTACCACCCATATCCACCACACAAGATCCGAGCATGTCTTCCAATGTCCGAATTGTCCGCTCGTATTGTCCATCGACCGTGGATGATGAGCTGTACTCAAGTTCAATTGGGTTCCCAAGGCCTTCCGCAAACTATTCCAAAACCTTGAGGTGAACCTAGGATCACGATCCGAAACAATACTCAATGGCACACCATGCATTTAACCACATTATCCACATAAAGCCTTGCTAGCTTATCCAAAGTATGAGTGATCTTCATAGGAATGAAATGGGCTGATTTGGTCAACCTATCAACAATCACCCACACAAAGGTCATTGCCTTTACTTGTCCGAGGCAAGCTAGTCACAAAGTCCATGGAGATATCCTCCCACTTCCAACTAGGAATAGGAAGAGGCTGAAGTAATCCAGATGGAGGTTGTCGAACGGCTTTCACACGCTGGCAAGTCTCACACTTGGCAACAAAATCATCAACATCCGCCTTTAGACCAATCCACCAAAAATGTTCCTTCAAGTCCTTGTACATCTTGGTGCTTCCCGGGTGCACAGAAAGACCGATCGTGTGCTTCCTTCAATATTTCTTTCTTAACTTCTTCGCTTGCAGTGCACACACACGCCTTCCTCTAAACAACAAAGCACCATCCATGGATATACCAAAGTCGGGTCCGACTCAGATTCGAAGAAATCTTCTCAACTTTGATCAAAAACTCTTGATCGAACTCGCAGAGCAACAATCTTATCTCTAAGACCAGATCTTGCCATGGGCAGTAAAGAATAAAATCAGAATTCTCAGAACGATTTCCAAATCAAAACTCTCAATAGAAGACCACAATGGTAAACTCAAAGCATTCAAATCCAAAGTCTTCTTCTGTTCTTCCTACTAAGAGCATCAAGAACAACATTTGCTTTCCCAGGATGATACCTAATATCACAATCATAATCGGAGACTAGTTCCAACCATCTCCTTTGTCTCATGTTCAACTCCTTTTGGGTAAAGAAGTATTTCAAACTCTTATGATCCGTGAAAATGGCAATCTTCTCACCGTAAAGATAATGTCTCCAAATCTTCAAAGCAAAGACAACGGCGGCAAGTTCTAGATCGTGAGTGGGGTAATTCCGCCATAATCCTTCAATTGCCGAGAAGCATAGGCTACGACCTTGCCATGTTGCATCAAGACACAACCCAAACCAATCTTTGACGATCGGTATAAACTCGTCATACCACCGAACTATCGTATAGTCAAAACCGGGCACTTGTCAATCTATCTTTCAACTCTTGGAAATTCTTCTCACAAAGCGCCGACCAAACAAACTTTTCTTCTTTCCTCGTCAACTTAGTCATAGGAGCAGCCAACCGAGAAAAGTTCTCAATAAACCTTCGGTAGTAACCCGCCAATCCAAGAAAACTTCTTTTTCCCGTATCGACTTCGGTCTTTCCCAATCAGCCACAGCTTGGACCTTTTTTCAGATCGACACGTAATACCTTCGGCTGAAACTACATGACCAAGGAATACCACTTTCTTAAGCCGTAAATCACACTTGCTAAACTTAGCTAACAACTTCTTTTCTCGCAACCTTTGCAAAGTGAAACTTAGATGACTCGCGATGCTCTTCTTCGCTTCTTCGAATAGATCAAGATGTCATCAATGAAAACAATCACAAACTTATCAAGCACATCATGAAATACTCGGTTCATGAGGTCCATGAACACCGCAGAGCATTGGTCAATCCGAAGGGCATGACTCTAAACTCGTAGTGACCATACCGCTCGAAAAGCTGTCTTGAAGATATCACTAGACTTCACTTTCAATTGGTGATATCCGGACCTTAAGTCAATCTTTGAGAACACAACTCGCACCCTTCAACTGATCGAAGAGATCATCGATTCTCGGCAGCGGATATCTATTCTTGATAGTCAACTTATTCAACTCACGGTAGTCGATGCACAAGCGCATACTACCGCTTTTTCTTCTTGACGTAACAAGACCGGAGCTCCCCAAGGTGACACACTAGGCTGCACGAAACCTCTATCAATGAGCTCATTCAACTGATTTTGCAACTCTTTCAACTCAGTAGGAGCCATCCTATACGGAGCTTTAGATACCGGAGCAGCACCAGTGGACGAGATCAATAGAGAATTCGACATCTCTCGTCCGGAGGCACTCCCGATAGATCATCAGGAAGACATCAACAAAGTCGCAGATAACTCGACTTCATCGACTTTTTCTCCACTATACCCTTGCCTTCAGATGAAGCATCATCCACTAGGGCATAGACTTGCATCAAGCAGCATAAAGACCTTCTTACAAACCCTTCTTTTTCACCTCGAAATTCAAAGACCGGACTTCCACAAATATGGAACTGAATCTTCTTTGAGGAACAAAGGAACACAAACTTTGTGGGTCACAACCAATCAATTCCCAAAATAACATCAAGTCCTTCATGTCAAGAATCACAAAATTGGCTTCCAAGTTCTTCTCACCAATCAACACAGACATTTAGATAACCCCTTATCTAGTTTCACAACAGACCAAGAGGTGTACTAATCAATAAACAACTAGACAACTTCTCAGGATTAGGTTAGTCTTCTTGATGAATGCAGATGACATGAACGAATGAGATGCACCCGTATCAAATAAGACAAATGCGTAAATAGAAGCTTACTAACAATGTACCCGTAATCACATCATGGCTTGGATCCCGCTCAAGACCGAAATACCGAAAACTCTACCGTAGGGAGGAGGAGCAGGAGCACTCTTCACCATCAAAGGTTGTCAAAAGCCGCTTCGGACAGCACGAGCAAAATGACCAGCTTGCTTGCAAGAGAAGCAAACAGATTGCTGGATCCAACAGGGGTGGCTGCAACATGAGGGCTTCCAACAAAAGGCCTTGCACTTGCACTTGCACTTGCACTTGCACTGGTCGGTTTCCGCCATACCGCTTAAAACCGGCCGGGCTGCTGAAAACCCGTGTTCTCGACCTCACACTCTTAGCCCGAAAGGTAGGAGTGGGGTAGGGTGTAGGTCTCACAAAACGACGGTCATTACGATCCACCAAACCAGAATTCCTTGATCGCCAAGGCTTTTGCACACGAGCACTTTCCTTCTCTGCTTCTTCCAACTTCTTCGAGTTCTCGCACCACTTGAGCATAGCTCACTATAGGCCGGACCGTGAGGTAAGCTTTAATGGCATGGGGCAGTCCTTTGAAGAACTTCTTTGCTTTGGCGAGGTCTTCCTTCAAAGAATCGAGCAAAGAAATGAAGCTCCTTCAACTTCGTTGGTACTCCAACACGCATAAAGTTCCTTGAGTCGAATCATAAACTCAGCTTCCTTTTCGCATCCTTCACCGCCTCGGAAAGTAGTTCATACAAAAAGCCTCTTTGAATAACTCCCAAGTTACAACTCCCGCATGCAAACCTTCCAAAACAGACGAGTGGAGATCCACCATGCATCAGCCTTCTTGTTGCAACTTCGCTCAAAGAAACAAAATCTTCTCGAGCTTCCGAGCATTGCAGATGTCGGAAAGCCTTCTCCAACTCACGAAGCCACTTGTTAGGAAACAAGGGGTCCTTGGTAACTCCAAAGAAAGTGGGTACTTGCATCTTCGTAAAACTCTCCATCAAAGTAGTATGAGGAGTTCCAACTAAACCTCCCGCATTCAGGATCACGGCATGAGGATTCACATTAGCACCAGCCCGGTCTCATTATGCAGAGTCATGAAACCCACCAACATCTCGTTGAACCGAGCCGCTTGTCGCCAGATCATATTGCCCATAATATTGGCAATATCTTCGAAACTTCCAACATTCTGGGCACCAGGGATCTCATGAGTACCCCGATCAACATTTGGTATCTCACCACCTCCATGAGGTACTTCACCACCTCCCCGAGGTATTTCACCACCTCCATGACCACCGGATTCACCACGCCCACTTCGTCGAGTAACCATTCTCGCAAAACCGAGAACATCAAAATACCGAATTTCAAGATTCAACATAAACCACAAGTCCAAATGATTTGAAAACTTAAATCATGCTCAAATATATCCATATAGTCATCAAACAATATTCCATAAGGCAAAAATCACATTTTCCAAAAATTCAACAGCAAAAATGAGGTCACCGTGACCATTGGTCGAGTGATTGGTCGAGTGACCCAACTGACCAATGAGTCGACTAATGCAGATGTAATGCTAAAAATCGCATTATAAGCCTCATTTTCACATTCCAACCTCATTCTAACTTCTTCCAAAGGTGAGAGAGCTCTAGGGAAAATCTCCAAGAGTTCCCACAAGTGTTCTTGAGGTGATTTAGTGCTTCAACAACAACACCACAACACACCATCTTCACAAACAAGGTAAACCTCTCAATCTTCCTTCCATTTTCATCTTCTCATGCTTGCATTTCAATAAAACCATGCTTTACTTGTATCCAATGCTAGAAATCATGCTTAGGAATGCTTAGAAACATATTCCCTAGGTTTTAAACACAATGCCATGCATAGACAACAAGTTTTAACACATTGGTGCTCATCTCGCAAAGTTTTATACCGAAATCGATATCTTTAGAAAAATTTTTCGCTTTCTCTCAAACCCGCTTGAAATTTTCGCACGAGATCAAATGCTACATGCTCAAGATGACATTGTAGATAGGTCCATACAATTTGATTTAACCAATTTCAACTTTTCAAAAATCCAATTTTGACCTAAATTGCAAAATCCCCAAATTTCCTTCTTGCTGAATTTTTCGCTTTAATCCAAGTTTTCGATCGATTTTCATCAAACAAACTTCATAGACATGAAATTCCAAGTATTGCGCACATGCTAGTATGTTCAAATCAAATTTCCCCCAAATTTGAAATTTTCCTAAAAATTACTAAAATACCCTTTTGGCTCAAATCTTAAAATAGCACTAATTGGAATTGTCTCTTGTCTCTTTCACGGATACACTATGCAAAGGGGAGGGCGAGGAGGAGGTAGAGGGTCGTGGTCGCATCGTAGGTGCTCTTAGGGGCAGAGGTCGTGGTTCCTTTCGAGCCCAGACAGGAGGTTAGGAGACCGGACATGTTTGACACACCTCAAAGCCGAGTTCCCCGTACGAGGCCTACTTCAGCCCATCGCAACATCGAGATGGGACGTCTACTTCACTTACGCCAGCTCGTAGCCTTTAGGATTCGCGGCAGAGGTTCGACACATTGCAGTGGACTCATCTCTTCACCGAGGATCAGCTGCATACCCGGAACTAGTGAGGTTGTTCTTCAGCAAACCTTACTTACACAGAGGAGGCTCGAGGCCAAGGACATCCACTTAGACTTGTCCTCGGGAGCAGGGTCTTCCAGACTCAGATTCGCTTCTCTCCCGGACACCGGCTGAGATCTTGCAGGTTCCCTTACTATCCACAAGCAGTGTGTGTGGATACCGCAGGAGCAGATCCGGACAGCCATCCGATGCCGTACGAGCTACGCGAGATATGCTCTACGCTATGGGATAGCCGTCGATGCTTCACACCGTGGACTAGCGGACGGATGACGGGTTCTCGCACGTATTATCGGTCGCATAGTCGGCCGAAACATCATGCCGAAAGCCGGACATCACCATCGGGTCACGATGATGGAGGCCTTAGTCATCTACCGCATCTACATGGGCTTCGAGATCGATCTCTCCTACATCATTCAAAGAGGTCATGGCGGACTTAGTTCTGCGGCCTAGCATGCGGAACCTTTGCTATGGGAGGCTACCGACTTTGATCTTCGTGCATTTCGGGTGAGTTTCGAGGATACACCAAAGGACACTAGATCACGTGGATACCCTATTGGGACTCGGACCATTCGTCGATGAGACTACATCAGCAGAGAGATCTCCGGGTCCGGGGAGGGTGAGGATGATGATGAATCGAGGATGAGGATCAGGGATCGGAGGATGGAGGAGAGGATATCGGTCCCGATAGTGATGATCGGGCCGGAGATGATGCAGATATGCGCGAGGCTGAGCCTGCATCACGAGTTTCCTTCATCACACTTCGAGGTAGGTGGCCCTTCACATGCGGTTCCGGAGACTTCAGGATCTTGGTGCACAGATGAGATCGATGACTTCCATGCTAGAGAGAATGGAGGTCGACAGAGCAGAGATGTACGAGAGGATGGAGTCACGACAGATAGGATAGAGCATCGGTGACTCAGCTAAGCGAGAGGAGTTCGGAGCATACAGAGATCGGAGCAGATCACCTAGATAGACTCGTACCTTAGGATTTCCATTTATGCATTTCAGATGTAATCGTTGTAAAAACTTTTGAAATTAATGAAGTTCATTTTGTTCCTCTTTAATTATTGTATGTTATGCAACTTTCTTTTCCTTGCATTAGTGACATTTGTTCAAGTATAATTATGGTATGTTATTCGAAATGTTCGGTTATGCCTCAAAGGTCAAGTTTCTAATTCAAGTGTTCTATTATTCACTTCTAAGAGTAGAAGAGTCATTTCAGCTCAATGACTCAGGAATGTTCAGTTGTTGTCTTTTGTGGTTAGGATCTCCTCGAACCTTGGGCTCGATACCAATCATCACGCCCTCCCAGCCGGTACCCTATCCGGCATACCCGAGAGTGTGATCCACAGCCGAAGACTGTGTATCGAGTGATCAACCTCCCACATAAACAATAACATAATCATGAACAATCATAACATGAGTGCGGAAGATAAATCATAGATCCAATAAAGAAAGAATGAATCATAAATGAATCAGAATACTAAATATAATCAGAGTATCAAACAGATAAGTAAAGCGAGGCAAAAATCCCACTTTACAACCAACTGGAAAAGTAGCTCTAAAAGAATAAACTAGACAAAACCTAATCCCAAAGAACAAGTACATTGGGTAACTAAATTGTTCTCCACTTTATAGACAACATCCTTGTAAGTGTAAATCTCATAAATAGCACAAGGACGCTTCCACTCAATGGTCGGACTAAGCATCGTACGGAGCATAACCACTCGTGGAATCTTCGTAGTAATTGTGGTAACCGCAATCACCTTCCTAGAGATATGCCTCTTCGCCTTGCGCTTCTTCATAGGGACCGTCATAGTACTCAAAGACTGCAGGATAGTCTAACAACATTGTACAATAAAGGAATGAGTTTCAAAGAAACTCAAAGAAGGCAGCTTAAAAATCCATAATAACATAAATGGCAGGATTCCAGAACAAACATAAATGCAATATGATATGAGACAAGCAATGAATGAATGAATCTAACTCTATGTATGCTGGTCTCTATTGGCAGACATGCTTTAAGTCATAGCACCGTACTTCTTTAGGAAAGTCCACTCACATCCTCAACCATTTAAGATATCTTGGATTCTCTCACGGATCATTTCACCGGTCTTGAGCAGCCGATTGGTAATGGGTCCTTCATCCCTCAGGACAAACCATGGCAGGGGTTAAGTCAACACACTCTCTCACAACCATTTGGTATAAGTATCAAGGCGCATGTCGTGGTAAAACCTAGCCAAATGCAAGTCTTCTACTTAGTTACATCAAGTCAGATCCGGATACTTCCATTCCTCGTCCCCGACGATCCTTTCCGGTATCCTTCACACTAGAGTCGGCGTATCCTATGGCACCGACCAACTCGGACTACGGACTCATCAACCCTATTGATCATCCACATTTTTTTAAGGGGGCCCCCCCCCCCCCCCCCCACGGGTTGGTTACGGGCTTAAGCGCCCATGAGCCCAAGTCTAATCATATGCAACCCTACCAATAAATGGCCCCCACAATGTGATTCCTGTCCTCTCACGGGTTGGTTACCGGTCTTGAGCGCCCATGAATCCCCATCCTTACCTTTTATAACTCGCAAAGGAATCCTAAGAAATCAAGTAAGATCTCGGCAAACTTGAGAAGAAGGTCCTAAACAAGTATATACAACATATTAGGAAAGATCCCTAACAGAAAAGATACCAAAACATCCAACACAGACCAATTCTGGAGTTGCTGTACTCATTGGTCGAGTGGATTGGTCGAGTGGTCCAGTCGACCAATCAGTCGACCAATGCAGACAGTAGCCTAAAAAAACAGAGTTTTAAGATATGAAATCCGAATTTGGTGGTTCAAAAGGGTACTAATCAAGGGGTAGACTACATCAGTAGTATTCTAACATATAGGGGACCTCAAAACACTAATCCAATCACGGTATCAAGATCCAAATTAGGAAACAAAAAGTTACCATAATTAAATCAACCATGGATCTTGATGAATTTGAAATAGAAAACAAAGACAAGAACAATAGGAGGATGGATCATTGCTTTCGGTAATGGTATCATGAAAACATACATAGATCTTCATGGAATAAGGCTTAGAAATATAAATCTAAATAAGGAAATAAAACCCTACCATATATGTAACTACCATGCATCATGAAGAACACATAGTATGGTAGAAGAGAACAACTAGAAATCTATAGATTATGGATCATGGAAAGAAAACACAATTAACTACTAACATGATCAACATAGAAGATCCAAAGAGATCAGAATTCAGATTAGAAGTTTAACAGAGATTAGATCATGGTTTGATCATGATTCCTTCAAAAGCTTGCAATGATCTTGGTTAAGATCATTGTTCTAGCCTCAAATCCTTAGGATGATCATGAGAACATGTTCAGAGATGTTTGCAACAGAGAATGCAGCATCTCTTCTACTGTCTCAACTCAAAAAGGAAAGAAAAACAAAGGTGGAGGAGAAGAAGAGAGAGTAGACATACCTTTTGATGCAAAAAGAAGAGTTTTGACGAAGATCCGTCAAGAAAACACCAAGGATGCAAGAGAGATGACTTGCGAGGGTCTTTGGGTCGCTCTCAAGAGGGTTTGGAGGCAGCAAATACGAAGTGGACTCGAGATTGGACTTAAATAGGGCAAGAACAACCTAATTGCCAAAGACAAGACTCATTGGTCGAGTGGATTGGTCGATCGGCCCCAACGACCAATCAGTCGACCAATGCTTGACAAAGAAGACCAAAACAGGGAATTGAAGGTCCAGATCAAATCCAATCTTAAAGGGGTTTTGCACACAAGTCAAGTGACTTACCTAATAGGTAGAAATGCCTTCAAACCAAGATAGAGAGCACTCCAAGTCCATCAACTAATTAGATCTTCATCAGGATTCAGTTTCCATAAATAGAACCATATCATCAACTTTAATGGATTCAAAGCCGGACACCAAGTCCTCTTTTTGGGGTGGGCCAGGGTGGCTTCTTTTTTTTTTTTGGGTCATCGGACCTACAAATAACAAGGTTTCCGGGTCAAGGTTAGGGCTGGGTTTTACACTATGAATTTTACCAAATTAGAAAGTCATGTTTCCAAATTAGTAAGTAGTATTTTTTTTTATCAATTTTAGTGGCTAATCTATACTATTTTAGTGTTAGATTATTGTTCTAGAGGTTTCCTCCAAGTTTCGTAGTGTTTCGGATCTTGTAGATTGAGTTTCGGATCAAAAACCACATTTTTTCCTTCGTACTGTCTCAGGTGGTCGATTGCTTGATCAACTAGACCAAGCTACCACCCAATCGACCAAGCAAGACAGTAGCTGTGTTTTTCGTCCAATTTGATTCGTTTGATCTTCGGTCTTTTAGGCCTCTTTCCTAATGATGTATCTATGATTGTTTAGGGATTATTTTCTAAGTTTGGAACCTCTCTGTTTGATCTGAGGATATTCATCAAAGCTATTTAAGGTAAGGACAGTTATTTCCATAATTACATGGATTGCGTGAATCTTAGTTTCTATTTTGGGATTCTCTTAGATTAACTACCATAAACGTATTTTCTTATTATTCTATTATTGATGCAAGTACTTTAACTACAGTAATATCATGTTCATGTATTCTTTTGATTATGAATACTTATTCTTATCAGTTACATATGCGATTGATCATGTTTATGTGTATCTTTCTATATGATGAGATATCGGTTGTGTATGTTATGACTGATTTGAGAATGTGATTGAATAGGTATGGTTTGGGATTGGGAAGTGTCCTTTCGACATTTTTGTCCTTGGACATCAGTGAGAATAGTATGGGATATTTCCAATGGTGCCCTTTGACACTTTTCTGGATTATTGATTGTCATACCTAGGGCTTGTCTAGCAGTGTTTGGCTAAGATGTCCCTGTTATATCAAACCAGATTCGGAAGGGTATTGAGACCGAACGAACCGTGGTAGCAATGGGGATTCGTGGGCCTCAAGACCAGTAACCAATCCATGAGAAGACATGAATCACATTGTGGATACTCGTGAGAGGCCATTTATTGGTAGGGTTGCAAATAGTAGACTTGGGCTCATGGGCGCTCAAGACCGGTAATCAATCCGTGAGGGGAAATGAGAGCTTCCTGTCTATTATTTGTGGGTGACCAGTAGAGTTGATGAGTCCGTAGTCAGGGACTATGTTGACTCTAGTGTGAAGGATACAGGAAAGGATCGCCCGGGGCGAGGAATGGACATATCTGGATCTGAGTTGATATGACTAAGTATATGACTTGCATTTGGCTAGGTTTTACCTTGACATGCCAATACTTAGACCAAACGGTGATGTAAAAGAGTGGTGACCTATACCTCAGCCATGGATTGTCCTAAGGGATGAAGGACCCTTTGCCAACCGATGATGAATGATTTGAGACTTTTCCCAAAGAAGTATGGTGCTATGACTTAAAGCATGTCTGCCTATAGAGACCAGCATACATAGAGTTAGATTCATACATACATTATCTGTTTCATATCACATTGCATCATGCTATGATTTGCAATCATGTTATTTATGTTGTTGTGGATTAACTTGTCTTGATGAGTTCTTTTGAACTCAATCCTTTTTGTGCAAATATCTTTTGTTAGATTATTCTACAAGTACTGAGTATATGATGGCCAATATGAAGAAGTGCAAGCTGAGGAAGCATACTTCATGCAAGGTGTTGGTGGTTACGAAGATCTCGGTGATGATTCCTCGTGTGATCATGTTACATACCATGATTAGCCCAACCGTGGAGTGGAAGTGACCGTGCCTGATATCTTAAGTTTACACTTATAAGGATATCCTTTATAAAGTAGAAAACACTCTAGTTTAGTTTGATTATCTTTTCCTTACTTTCCTTTGAGAACAGTTGTAATTTCTCTTTTAATTTATGAGCTACATTCCACTGTAATTGTGGAGTGAGATTCCACCTCACTCTACTCCTTTTTGATTATATACACATTTGGTATCATTTTCTACACTCTGATTACATTATCATTTCTTTCCTTATTTGGATCTATTGTATATATTATTACAAATTGATTATAATCTGTTCATGATTATGTTATTGCATATATGGGAGGATGATTTCCTCGATACTTGTTCTTTGGGGCTGTGGATCACACACTCGGGTATGCCAGATAGGCACCGGCTGGGTGGATGTGACACACCTAGCATGTCCAAATAGGCTCAAAGCATGTCCAAATAGGCTTTAAGTCCATCAAACAAGCTCTTCTTCATCAAGGTGTAGTTTCTTCTCCAACTCAGACAAAGTTTCCAAGTATGGAACTCCATCATCAATTTCCATAGGTTCTGGGTCAAACACCATGTCTTTCATTGAGATGGCCCATAGCTGCCTTCTTCCTTCACTTCGGGTCTTTGGACCTACAAACAACAAGGTTTCCGGGTTAGGGTTAGGACTGGATTTCACATTCTCCCCCCCCCTTAAAAGAAATTTCGTCCTTGAAATTGAAAGCATACCTAGGCTTCCAAAAAGATGAGGAAACTTCCTTCATGTCTTCTTCCTTCTCCCAAGAAGCTTCTTTAGGGGTGTGATTCTTCCACCGAATCTTTACCAAAGGGATGGTACGATTTCACAACCATCCTTTTTGTCTAGGATTTCGGCTGGCTCTTCATTGTAAGAAAGATCAGCACTAAGTCCTTCAGGTTCCCGCTGTAGTATGTGTTCCAGATTCTCTATGTATTGTTGAAGCATTGAAATATGAAACATGACATGAACTCCAGCAAGAGATGGAGGTAAGGCCAAACAGTATGCGACGGGTCCAACCTTCTCAAGAATTTCGTATGGTCCAATAAACCGAGGGCTAAGCTTTCCTTTAATATTGAATCTCATTACACCTTTCATAGGTGACACCTTCAAGAAAACTTTCTCCCCAACTTGAAATTCCAAGTCTGTCCTCTTATCCGCATAAGATTTCTGCCTTGGCTGGGCAGACTTAATCCTTTCTCTTATCATATCTACCATTGCACTTGTAGCTTCAATCATTTCCGGACCTAACACTTTTCTTTCTCCAGTCTCAGTCCAATATAAGGGTGTCCTATAAGTGTTTCCATACAAAGCCTTGAATGGAGCCATGCCTATTTTTGCTTGATAAATGTTGTTATAGGCAAACTCAACCAAAGCTAAGTGTTCATCCCACTTGCCACCCATATTGACAACAAAATATCTAAGCATATCTTCCAAAATCTGAATTGTCCGCTCAGATTGTCCATCAGACTGTGGATGATGAGGAGTACTAAAATTTAATTGGGTTCCCAAGGCTTTGTGCAAGCTATTCCAAAACTTTGCGATGAACTAGGATCTCTATCAGAAACAATACTCATAGTGTGAAACCCAGCCCTATCCTAACCCTGACCCTGACCCGGAACCTTTGATGTTTGTAGGTCCGAAGACCCGGAGTGAAGGAAGAAGAGATTTGTGGGCCTTCGTAGTTGAAGACTTGGTGTATGATTTTGAGCCCATGGATATTGACACTGATGCCCCTTACTTGGATACATTGTCAATGTTCGGTGAGAAACTACACCTAGAAAAGGGGAAGCTTAGTTGAAGTACTTAATGCGCTTCCAGTCTTGTTTCGAAGGTATTTCTCTAATCTAGACTTGTTGATTGACTTGTAGGAGAAAACCCAACTCAATTCGGATCATTCTAGCCCTTCATTTCCTTGAACCAAGCCTGTTGTCACTGCTTGGTCGACTAGGGTCAGTCGACCAAGCCAGTCGACCAAAGGATTCCCAAATCTGAGAATTTGATGCTTTTTGGATATTTCTCTTCTCTACTTAAGTGAGCCTCGTGTCTTGAACCCTATTTTACATTTTAAGCTTGTTGAGAACGAGGGAGAGCTTCCCAAAGCACTTCCTTGGTAGTGGTGAAGATTATTTCATTGCAATCATTGCCTCTTGTCCATTATCATCCACAAGGTATGATTCCTCTCTCTTGCTCTCTATTCTACTCTTTTATGTTCTTCTTCTTGTTGTTGTAACCTTGAAGTTGGTGCTGCAACCTTGCAACCACCACTTCAAGTGTTCATTCTTTGCTAATGCATGATCTCATTCCATTTCGCATTTCTATGATTCTCTTCTTAACTTCTTGTATTCTTGTCCTAAATTGAAGTATGAAGCATGCCAAGTCTATTTTCTATGCTAGCATATGATCCTAATCCATTGTATATCAATTCCCCTAGCTAATTCCTTAATTTCCTTGCAATTTCATTTGATTTCAATTGATGCTATGATTCTTGTATTTAGAACTTAGGGTTTCAATTTGGGGATTCCTAATTAGACCATTAGATTATGCTAATTACTTGCTAGATAGTGTTCTTATATTGTTACTGTCACATCCTCCCAGCCGGTACCCTAACTGGCATACCCGAGAGTGTGATCCACAGCCTCGAAGATCAAGTATTGAGGAAATCATCCTCCCACATATACAATAACATAATCATAAATAGGAAATAATCAAGGTTTAAAATATTATAAACAAAAGATTAAAGTCAAGAAATGAATAATCAGTATAATCAGAGTGCAAAAATGATACCAGATGTAATCACATCAAAAGAAGTAGAGTGAGGCGGAAACTCACTCCTCAAAATACAGCGGAACGCAGAATGTAAGTCTAAGAGAAATAACAACTAAAACAAAGGAACTAAGAGAAATATCTAACATCAGGGTTTTCTATTCTATAAATAACGTCTTCAAAATAGTGGACTTCATCAATCCATTTGAGACGTTCCACGTATACGTTGTCTTTAATCGTAGTATGCAGCTTGATCAACTGAGGGATCATCAGAGAAATCTTGATTGTTGCCAACACCTTGCATGTAGTACGCTTCATCGGCTTGCACTTCATCGTACTGTTCGCCATAGAAATCAGTACCTGTAGAATAGTCTAACAAAATAATGTACAAAAGGAATGAGTTTCGAAGAAACTCAATAAGGTAGTTAATCCATAACAACATAAATAACATGGAAGTGAACCATAACAAGATGCAATGCAATATGAAACAAGTAATGTATGTATGCATCTAAACTCTATATATGTTGGTCTCTATGGTAGACATGCTTTAAGTCATAGCACCGTACTTCTTTGGGTAGGTCAATCACACAACGCCTTTTGGTAATGGGTCCGGCATCCCTCCGGACAAACCATGGCAGGGGGTTAAGTCAACACACTCTCTCACAACCATTTGGCATAAGTACCGGCGCATGTCAGGGTAAAGCCTAGCCATTGCAAGTCATCTACTCAGTTACATCAACTCAGGTCCAGATACTTCCATTCCTCGCCCCTAGCGATCCTTTCCGGTATCCTTTCCACTAGAGTCCGTAGTCAGATAGTCCCTGACTACGGACTCATCAACCCTATAGGTCATCCACATATGGTAAACAGGAAGCTCTCACGTCCTCTCACGGGTTGGTTACCAGTCTTGAGCGCCCGTGAGCCCAAGTCTAGCCATGTGCAACCCTACCGATAAATGGCCTCTTTCGAGTATCCACAATGTGATCCGTGTCCTCTCACGGATTGGTTACCGGTCTTGAGCGCCCACGAATCCCCATTGCTACCATGGGTCGTTCGGTCTCAATACCCTTCCGAATCGGGTCTGATATAACAAGGGTACAACCTAACCAAACACTGCTAGACAGCCCTAGGTATGACAACCAATGATTCGGGAAAGTGTCGATGGGCAGCCCCGGAAACATCCCATACTATTTCCGATAATGTCCAAGGACAGAAGTGTCAAAAGGACACCTCCCAAGTGATTCATATAACATGAATAATGAAAAAGATGATATAAACAAGTGCTACTATTCTCACAGTAGGAGATCAAAATTAAAGTACAACAACAATAGGTAATCTCATAGTTTCATAAAGTAGAAACCAAAGAACAAGTAATCTATGTAGTTAAGGAAATAATTGTCCTTCTAATTCGTAAAGGAACTTAGAGAATCAAGTAAGACCTTGACTAAACCTGAGAAAAGATACATAGAAGGAAAGATTACAATTCAATCAAAACAGACCAAGAATGGGGTTGCTGTACCCATTGGTCGACTGATTGGTCTACTGCCCCAGTCGACCAATGAGTCGACCAACAGAGACAGTAGCCTTCAAAAATCAGAATTTTTAGAATATGAATCCGAATTTGGTGGTTCAAAAGGGTACAAAATAAGGGGGAAACTTTAATGGAAACATCTAAGTCTATAGAGGACAACAAACCATTAATCAAATCAAGTTTCCAGGTCACAACTCAGGAACCAGAAAGTTAACCTAATTAAGGTTAAACATAGATTATGAAGGAAAAATATAATATGATCAAGGGTAAGGAATTAAAATTAATAGGTTACAATTCTAGTAAAGAAAATAAAGTTAGAGTCTTCTAATATGATCAAAATAGGGGTTCTTGATCTTACCCAAGAAATTAGGGTATCACCCTTTTTGGTTCCCATAAAAAGGTTGAGAGTTCCGGATGAAGGGAGGTAAATTGTTAGTCAAAAATAACAAGAAGAATCATTCAATGATAAAGTTTAGGTTCATATAAATTTTACCCAAGAGGTTTGCCTCTCATGGGGAATTACCAAAGGTCCTCCAGATGACCACACAAGGTTAGGGTTTCAAGGGTTAGGGTTTCCAGGATTCAATTGGCAAGGGTTGAGATCATGATGATGATCATGGATCTCAAGGAACATGATGAGATCATGAAATAGATGGTTGCAAGAATGCAGCATCATCTTTTTGATCTCAATCAAGAACAGATTTAAGAAAAGAAAAATCAGAGATAGAGAGGAAAGAGATCATACACATACCTTTGATGCAGGAGGATGAAGATTGCTTGAGTTCTTGCGAGATATCAACCAAGGATGCAAGGGAAGCGATTAGAATAGGGTTCTAACTCGTTCTAGAGGCTTAGGAGGCAGATGAGGCGGAGTATTCCCGAGATTAGACTTAAATAGAGTAGCCACGATTTAAATTTCAAAAACAGAATCAATTGGTCGATTGATTGGTCGACTGGTCCAGTCGACCAATGAGTCGACCAATCAGAACAGCAACTTCAAAACAGGGAATTGAAGGCTCAGATCAAGTCCAAACATCAAGGGGTTTTGCACACACCTAAAGTGACATACCTAGTAGGTAGAAATGCATTCGAACCAATACAAAGAGCACTCCAAGTCCATCAACTAATCCAATCTTCATCAGGGTGCAGTTTCCATAGAAGAGACACTGACATCCACATTCAAGGATTCCACTCCAGCCATCAAGTCTTCAACTGAAATGGCCCAAAGCTGACTTCTTGCCTTACTTCAGGTTGCTGGACCTACAAACAACAGGGTTTCCGAGTCAGGGTTCAGGGCTGGGTTTCACAGTTACAATCAATCCCTCCAAGTTTCGGATCGATTCGAGCCTCAGAAGATCGGTTTCAGGCCAAAATTCACTATTCAGCCCCGCATTGTTCACTTGGTCAATTGCTTGGTTGACTGGGTCAGTCGACCAAGCCGGTAAACCAATTGATGGCTGAACTATGTACTTCGCTAATTTGATCTGTTCGACCTCCGATTTTCCCGATTTTTTTTTTTAATCTTTCATTTATGTTTGTCTAGGGTCTTAATACTATATTTGGATCATTCTCTTGTGACCTTTGGATTATCATCATCGCGACTCAAGGTAAGGACAATTATACCCATATAACATAGACTATGTGATTATTACATTGATGTTGACAACTTAGTAGGCTTAGCTTATTGGTTGTATTTGGACATCATATGACTACTGTAGGTACTTTATGACAGTAGTATCATGTTTATATACTCTTGCTTATCATGATTATTATTTCTTGTCAATTTCATATATGACTGATCATGTGATGTTATGACTTATCTTTCAATATGATGAAGTATCATGGATGTATGATATGATGAAATTGAGAATGTGATTGGATAAGTATGATTTGGGATTCGGGAATGTCCTTTTGACATTTCTGTCCTTGGACATTGGAGGGAATAGTATGGGATGTTCTCCGAAGATGCCCATTGACACTTTCCCTGATTATTGGATGTCATATATAGGATTATCTAGATGTATTGGCTAGGACATCCTGCTGTATCAGACTCGAATCGGAAGGGTATTGAGACCGAACGACCCATGGTAGTAATGTGGGTTTATGGGCGCTTAAGACCGGTAACCAACCTGTGAGAGGACATAGATCACGTTACGGATACTCATTGAGGCCATTTATTGGTAGGGTTGCAAATAGCTAGACTTGGGCTCACGGGTGCACAAGACCGGTAACCAACCCGTGAGTGGACGTGAGAGCTTCCCGTTTACTATTTGTGGATGACCAATAGAGTTGATGAGTCCGTATTCCAAGTTGGTTGTAGCCATAGGGGAAGTATCTGGATCTGACATGATACAACTGAGTAGATGACTTGCATTGGGCTAGTCTTTACCGTGACATGCGCCAATACTTATACCAATGGTGATGTGAGAGAGTGGTGACTTAAACCCTAGCCATGGATTGTCCCGAGGGATGCAGGACCCAATTACCACTGGAGAACCCAAGATACCGAGATGGTTGAGGGAAGAGTGATTTGAGACTACCTAGAGAAGTATGGTGCTATGACTTAAAGCATGTCTACCATAGAGACTAGCATTTATAGAGTTAGAATCATATTTGCATCATCTGCTTCATATCATCTTGCATCATGTTATGACTTGTATCATGTGACTTATGTATTATGGAATAACTGCCTTGCTGAGTTCTCTCAAACTCATTCCTTTTTGTGCAATTGTTTTGTTAGATTACTCTACAGCTGTTGAAGAATCTGATGGCTCCTTCATCGAGATGGACCCCGATGCCACATACTACTCTCAAGGTCTTGGCTACTATGTAGATCACATTGAAGATCCCAAGGATGGTTACACTCCATACCAAGATTAGTTCGGATGTGGTGTGGGAGTGGCAGTGCTTGGTCTCGTACATTTATATTCATGAGGATATCTTGTATAAGACTGAGGAAACGTTTTTGTAGACTTTTATGTTGTTTTGTCTCTTTTGAAGACTTGGATCTGTAAACCTTAACATTGATTGATCTACTTATCGCTATTACTGAGGGAGTGAATTCCACTCACTCTCTCTCCCTTTTTGATTGTATACATTGGTATCATTTATTCCTCACTCTGATTATCTTGTTCTTACCTTATTCATGATTTCTTTTATTACATGCTTTTACCTTAATTATTATTGTTCATGATTGTGTTATCTCATATGTGGGAGGCATGGTTGCTCGATACTTGATCCTTGGGGTTGTGGATCACATACCCGGGTATGCTTGGTAGGGTACTGGCTGGGTGGATGTGACACATAGACACTCCGTGCAGATGAACCACGTTGTCCACATAAAGCCTAGCTAGCTTATCCATAGTATGAGTGATCTTCATAGGAATAAAATGGGCTGATTTGGTTAACCTATCAACGATTACCCATACCATATCATTGCCCTTACTTGTCCGAGGCAAGCTAGTCACGAAGTCCATAGTAATGTCTTCCCACTTCCAACTAGGAACAGGAAGGGGCTGTAGAAGTCCAGATGGCGGTTGATGAATGGCCTTCACACGCTAACAAGTTTCACACTTGGCCACAAAATCTTCCACATCGGCCTTCAAACCAATCCACCATAAATGTTCTCTTAGATCCTTGTACATCTTAGTACTTCTTGGGTGCACTGTAAAAATTGACTAGTGTGCTTCTTTCAAGATCTCCTTCTTAATTTCATCAACAGAAGGCACACAAAGTCTTCCTTTAAAACAACAAAGCACCATCCATAGATATACCAAAATCAAGATCCGAGTTAGGATTTGGAGAAATTCTCTCAATTTTCACCTTCAATTCCTGATCAGAAGCTTGAGAGCAACAATTCTATCTATAAGGGTGGATCTTGTCGTCATGGTAGAAAGAACAGGTTCCAAACCTTTTGAAACTATTTCCAAACCAAGTTCCAAAATCGATCACTGCAACGGCTGACTTAAAGCATTCAAATCCAACTCTTTTCTTTTACTTTTCCTGCTAAGAGCATCGGCAACCACATTTGCTTTACTAGGGTGATACTGAATATCACAATCATAATCAGAGACCAATTCCAACCATCTTCTTTGTCTCACATTTAACTCTTTTTGGGTAAAGAAATACTTCAAACTTTTATGATCTATGGAAATGGCAATCTTCTCACCATAAAAGTAATGACTCCAAATCTTCAAAGTGAAGACAACAGCGGCAAGCTCTAAATCATGAGTGGGGTAATTCCGCTCATATTCCTTCAATTGTCGTGAGGCATAAGCTACCACTTTGCCATGTTGCATCAGAATACAACCCAAACCAATCTTCGACGCATCAGTGTAGATTGTCGAACCACCAGAGTCATCAGGTATAGTCAAAATCGGTCTACCCTTCAACTCCTAAAAATTCTTCTCACAAGCATCGGTCCAAACAAACTTCTCCTCTTTTCTAGTTAGCTTAGTCATAGGAGCAGCGAACCTAGAAAAGTTCTCAATAAATCTCTTGTAGTAACCCGCCATTCCTAGAAAACTTCTTATTTTTGTTATGGTCTTCGGTCTATCCCAGTCGGCAACTTCTTTCACCTTCTTAGGATCAACACAAATACCTTCAGCTGAAACCACATGACCGAGGAATACTACCCTTGAGAGCCAAAAGTCACACTTGCTAAACTTAGCATAAAGTTTATTTTCTCTCAACCTTTGCAAAGTGAAACTAAGATGTCTCACATGCTCTTCTTCACTCCGCAAGTAAATCAAGATGTCATCAATGAAGACAATCACAAAATTATCAAGCACATCATGAAAAACTTGATATTAAGATCCATAAAAACAGTAGGAGCATTAGTCAAACCAAAGGGCATGACTCTAAACTCATAGTGACCATATCTCGTTCTAAAGGTTGTCTTGAAAATGTCACTAGACTTCAACTTCAATTGGTGATATCCAAATCTCAAGTCAATCTTCGAGAACACGGCTGCACCTTTCAACTGATCAAAAAGGTCATCAATCCTGGGCAGTGGATATCTATTATTAATTGTCAACTTGTTCAACTCCAGTAATCAATGCATAGATGCATGCTACCATCTTTCTTCTTCACAAATAGAACCAGAGCTCCCCAAGGTGATACACTTGGCTGTATAAAACCTCTATCTAAGAGCTCATTCAGCTGGTTCTGTAGTTCCTTCAATTTGGTAGGTGTCATTCTATACGGGACTTTAGATACCAGAGCAACTCCTGGAATCAAATCAATCGAAAAGTCCACATCTCTATCAGGAGGCAATCCTGACAAATCATCTGGAAAAACATCCTAGAAGTCACAAACTACCTTGACTTCCTCAAGTTTCTTCTCTTCCTTGACCTTGCTTTTAGGTGAAGCATTTTCCACTAATGCACAAATTTGCATCAATGCACTCAACATCTTCTTACTAACCCTTCCTTGGTCACCTTGAAATTCAAAAGTAGAATTTCCACCAATCTGAAATTGAATCTTCCTTGAAGAACAAAGAATTACAGCTTTATGGGCTATCAACCAATATATACCGAGAATAACATCAAAGTCCTTTGTGTTAAGGAGCACTAAATTGGCTTTCAGATTCTTCTTACCAACTAAAACAGGACATTCTTCTAACACTTTATCTAGTTTCACCACAGATTTAGTAGGAGTACTAATCATCAAACAACTAGATAGATTCTTGGGTGTTAAGTCAATCATTTCTAACAAATGCAGATGAAATGAGCGAATGAGATGCACCTGTATCAAATAATACAAATGCAAGTATAGAAGTGACTATCAATGTACCTATCACAACTTCAAGATTCACATCCTGTTCAGTACCAGATATACTGAACACTTTTCCAAACGGAGGGGTAGGAGCACTCTTCACTACAAGGGCAAATGGTTGATTCGTCTTCCAAGGGAAGGACATGATTAGAGAAAGAATTAAGTCTGCCCAGTCAAGACAGAAATCTTATGCCGACAAGAGAAGGACCGATCTGAGTTTCCAATTGGAGAGAAAGTTTTCCTTAAAGTGTCACCTATGAAAGGGGTGACGAGATTCAATGTAAAGGGAAAGCTTAGCCCTCACTTCATTGGACCTTATGAGATCCTGGAGAAGGTTGGACCTGTTGCCTAACGCTTGGCATTGCCCCCATCCCTTGCTGGAGTTCACAGTGTGTTCCATGTTTCTATGCTCCGAAAGTACATAGAGAACACAGAGCATATATTATAGCAAGCTCCCAAAGGGCTCAGTGCCGATCTTTCTTATGATGAAGGACCAGCCGAAATTCTTCATAAGAAGGACAAGCAGCTGCGGAATCGCACCATCCCTTTGGTGAAGATTCGGTGGAAGAACCATATCCCGGAAGAAGCCTCATGGGAGAAAGAAGAATACATGAGAGAGTTTCCTCATCTTTTTGGAAGCACAGGTACGCTTTCAATTTCGAGGATGAAGTTTCTTTTAAGGGGGGGAGAATGTAAAATCCGGCCTTATCCTAACCCTGATCGGGCCCGGATTTTATACTGTTGCAGGTCCGAAGACCCGAAGTGGTGGTAGAAGAGACTTGTGGGCCCTCTTAGTGGATGATTTGATGCTTGATGCTGAGCCTATGGACATTGACAATGATGCCCCTCACTTGAGCACATTGTCAGTATTGGGTGAAAATCTGTGCATCGATGAAGATTGAATTAGTTGAAGCACTTCCCGGAATCCCGTGATCAATCCGAAGGTATTTTCTGAAACTAGACTTGTTGATTGACTTGTAGGAGAAAACCCCGCTCGATTTGACCCTGTATAGCCTTCCGAATCCACTCCTGAAGTTTTTGTCATAGCTTGGTCGAGTGCTTGGTCGAATGACAGTCGACCAAGAGTAATGGAATTCGATTTTGCACTAAATCTCTTCCCATTTTGCCCCTACCTTTTTGGAACTCGTGAATGAGGACCTAAACTAATCATTGGCACTCCAGAGCTCGAGGTTGGACACTCTCTTGGGCTATTCCTTGATGTTTGGGAAGATCTTTGACTCCAATCATTATTGTGTACACTAATCATCAACTCAAGGTATGATTTCTTCTATTCCTCTCCTAATCTATTCATGTTTCTATCAATTAATGATCTTGAAACCATGGCTGAAGTGCTGCAACCTTGCAAACACTTAACCATGAGTTTCCCCCTTTCAATTTCTTAATCCTTCCCCACTCTTGCTATGCTATGATTCAAATGAGATTAATTGCACTCCATCACTTTGATTCTATTCAATCTAACCTATTTGATTCAAATCTGATATATAGATGCATGATAAGCTTAGACTATAATGAAATTAGGATTCTAGCTTGATTCTTAACACTCATTTGATTGATTCTTATCATCCTTTTCAATTTCTATAAATTCCAATTTAATTCTTGCTAAGTATCATATAGAACCTAAAATTTGATTTGGGTATTTTTGATTGAACCGTTGGATCATCATGAAAATTAGTGTGTAGTATCCTCTTACTGTTATAAACATGCCCTCCAAATTGCATGACGATCGGAGCACCGCAAGGGCAGTTTCGGATCAAGTTTCCATTGTTGTCCTGAAGATAACAAGTCTTGGTCGACTGACAGTCAACCAAGCCAGTCAACCAAGAGTTGTTAAGGCCCTGTACTCAGCCAATTTGATCCGTTTGAACCCCAATTCAATTGCTTTCTTCTCTGACATTAATTGTATGATTATCTAGGGTATCAACACTGATTTTGGGACCATACTTGGTAATCATTGAATCTATTTACAACTTGATTAAGGTAAGGATAGTCGTTAACTCAAGTATGTTAATTATATCAACATGCTTACATTATGGGAACTTAATGGTTATGTTCATATGAGTAATCCTTTACTATACATGATTGTTATGTGTTTTCTTATCAGTAATAGAATGTATATATCATTTAGAATATCATGTTCAGTTTTACTTTATGATTCATGTATGATCAATCATGTTATGATATGTATTTGTTTATATGATGAATCATTGATTTAGTATAATATGATGAGATTGAGATTGTGATTGACTACGTATGACTTGGGATTGGGAGGTGTCCTTTCGACACTTCTGTCCTTGGACATCGGAGGGAGTAGTATGGGATATTCCCCGAAGGTGTCCATTGACGCTTTCCCGAGGTTATTGGATGACATGTATAGGATTGTCTAGGTGTATGGTTAGGATATTTCCTTGTTGTATCAAACCCGAATCGGAAGGGTATTGAGACCAAACGACCCATGGTAGAGTATGGTTGAAGGGCGCTCAAGACCGGTATCCACTCCGTGAGAGGACTTGAACTATATTGCGGATACCCAAAAGGGGCCATTTATTGGTAGGGTTGCATATGGATAGACTTGGGCTCACGGGCGTTCAAGACCAGTAACCAACCCGTGAGAGGACGTGAGAGCTTCCCGTTTACTATATGTGGATGACCAATAGGGTTGATGAGTCCGTAATCCGGGATTATGCTGACTCTAGTGCGAAGGATACCGAAAAGGATTGCCGGGGGCGAGGAATGGACGTATCTGGATCTGACATGATATGACTGAGTAGATGACTTGCATTGGGCTAGGTTTTACTGTGACATGCGCTAGTACTTATACCAAACGGTGATGTGAGAGAGTGGTGACTAAATCCCCAACCATGGTTTTTGTGATGACTTTACCGAACTTCCCCGGGCAGACCCAAGATATCTTATGATTGAGGGGGAGTGACTGACGACCCAAAGAAGTATGGTGCCATGACTTAAGGCATGTCTACCTTAGAGACTAGCATACTTAAGATTAGAATCATATTTCATCATTGTCTCATATCATATTGCATCATATTTTGACTTGTGTTGGGTGAACTGTGGATTATGAAACGACTTGCCTTACTAAGTTCGTTTGAACTCATTCCTTTTGTGCAATTTGTTAGATTATACTGCAGGTACAGAAGACCTTGATGGCACTTCCTATGACCCGAGCTATGATCCCGCATACTACCCTTCGGGTGATTGCTACGCGGAGAGTCAGGATTGCTATACCGAGGAGGATTATAGTGCGTACCAAGGTTAGCCCCACATTAGTGAGGGAGCGGCCATGTTGGGTTTACTTCATCCATACTTTCGAAGAGGATATCATTAGGATAGAGGAAACCTATATGTAGGCCCCATTTCCCTGGATGACTATAATCATTTGGATATTCTCTCTCTAATTCCTATGGATTTGTTCATAACATTGGTTGTAACTTAACTTGATTTACCACTGTTTCGGCTATTGTGAAGGAGTGACTTCTGATCACTCTTTCTCTTTGAGATTTTGTTATTTAGAAGTTGTTACTTAATGTTTCCGCACTTTGATTAATTACCCTTTTCTCATTCATTTGATCTATTTATTGTTTACTTTATACATTGATTATATTGTTCATGATTATGTTATCGTGTATGTGGGAGGCATGGCCGCTTGATCTGGATCTTCGGGCTGTGGATCACATCCCGGGTATGCCAGATAGGATACCAGCTGGGTGGATGTGACATTTCCATTTGCAGCAATACGGGTCTCATTTTACAGAGTCATAAAACCCATCATCATCTGCTTAAATTGCATAGCTTGCTGCTGCATGATATTGCCCATGATGTTGGCAATATCCCGAAACTTCCCAACTGGCGGAGCACTAGGTGGATCAGTAGAAGTCTGACCATTCATCGGAGTCTGCTGGTCAAGGGCACCATCAGGTATGGTCCCATTAAGTACACCATCATTCACATTTTTGCTAGTGCCAACATGGCGATTCCTGAAATTAACCATTCTACAAAAACCAAAAGGAATCAAAACACCGAAATTCGAAGATTCATCAATATCCACTTGATCAAAAGCTTGGAAAACTCAAATCAGGCTTAGAATCATCAATATAGTTATCAAATAATCATTCATGGGTTCAAAAATCAAATTTTCCAAAATTCAATAGAAATTGAGCATTCTATGACTTTCGGTCAATTGGCCCAGTCGACCCACGCACACAGATGCGCGAAAATCAGCTTAAAAGACCCATTTCTTCAATCACAACACACGTCAACTTCAAAACACTTGAGAGAGCTTTGGGGAAAGATTGTCCAAGACTTTCAAAGGCTAATCAAGGTGGTTTAGGTCTTCTTCATCAACACTACAACACACATTGATCATTAGCCAAAGGTAAACACTATTCCTTACTCTCAAATGCTTCCAAACTTGCTTGCATTCATTCAAATCCATGAAATACATGTTGCAATAGTTAGAATTCATGTCTAGGAACACTTAGAAACATGCTCCATGATATTTTAACATAATGCCATGCTTCTACAACAAGTTCTATTATTTCATGGTCACTTTACACTATTCACTTCACAAAATCCCTTTTTTTTAAAAAAAAAAACTTCCACCATTTTCAAACCGCTAGGAATTTTGACACCAAATCAATTTCTACATGCTTGATATGATATGGTAGAGATGTGCATGCAATTTAATTGAACCAATTTCAAAGTTCCAAAAAAAATCAATTTTGACCTAAAAAGCAAAAATCCCCTTCCCTTCTTGCTGAATTTTTACCTTTAGACCATGCATATGATGAATTTTTCTCAAACAACCTTCTTAGTATGTTATTCCAAGTATTATGCACATGCTAGTATGTTCAATTCACAATTTTGCCAAAATCTAAAAATTACAAAAACACCCTTCTTGCTGAATTTTCTTCAAAAACATTAACATCAACATCTTTTGTCTTGTCAACAGATATACACATCATGCCACCACGAGGACGACAGATAGGTGGTGGGAGAGGCAGGGGTAGAGGTAGAGTACCACTCCTAGAGCCACGGGATGTGGTCATGCATCAGAATCTTTTTGTCACTCCACAGACAAAGTTCCTATACGAGGCATACTTCGAGCACTATCGTATTGAGTATGGTCGGTTACTAGGACTACGGCAACTAAGGACATTTCAGATCCGACAAAGGTTTAATACCATGCAGTGGACTCATTTATTCATTGCGGATCTACATGTATATCCGGAGTTAGTGAGGTTGTTCTTCAGCAACCTATCATCTTTTACCGAGGGCAACATCAGGGATCATCTTCAGTTGGTTGCAGAGAGTCGGGACCGGGAGACACGGATAAGATTCTCCACTTGTACATTGACAGAGATTTTCCAGGTACCTTTCTATCCTCAGGCGTGCATATGGATATCCATGGGTGCTGAGGTAGATTCCTTCCTACTTCCTTACGAGCTTCATGAGAACTACGCCACACTTTGAGATGACACAAGGTGTCACAGTCAATGTACGAGTGCTAGGATGACATCTTCGGCTAGAGTCATCGGTCGCATCGTGGGCTAAAACATCATTCCGAAAGCCGGACATCACCATAGAGTGTCAATGATGGAGGCTTTGGTGATATATCACATCTACATGGTGTTTGAGATAGACTTGTCATTTATCAACCAGAACACCATGATAGAGATAGCAGAGCATCCGAGTGTGCAGAACCTTTGCTTCGGGTGGCTTCTGACACTTATCTTCAAGCACTTTGGGGGGAGATTGGAGGACACAGAGGTGCGTACTAGAGATTTGGGCTATGCCATCGGGAGCAGGACCATCAGTTAGATGCAGCTCAGTCATGCTGAGAGATCCCTAGGTGAGGATGGTGATGAGGATGAGGATGAGGGAGATGCTGGTCCAAATATAGATGACCAGGCAAGGAATGATACAGAGATACGTGAGGTTGATCCAGGTCATCATGATATTCCTGCATCATCACACTTCGATGTCGAAGGTCCTTCACACACAGCTCCTGAGGCACCAGAGATGTATACTTAGATGCTAGCTATGACTTCCATTTTGGAGATGATAGAGGTCAGATAGGAACAGATACACAGTAGACAGGAGAGATGGTGTCTCAGCTCACTCAGATTGCAGATGATGTTAGAACACTTAGAGGTCAGAGATGGTCTCCTAGATAGATTGTATTAGGATTTCTCTTTTATGCTTTCTTGATGTAACTCGTTGTAAAAACTTCCTAATATTAATGAAATTCCATTTTGTTTCACTTTGTTATTGTGTATTATGCATTTCTTTTATTGCATGAAGTGATGTTTGTTAAATTATAATTATTGTGCATTATTCAACAAATATATTATGCTTCATTATTTAAGTTTCTAGTCCAAGTTCTCTATTATTCACATCTAAGAATACTTGAGTCACTTTTGGATGTATGACTCAAGAATGTTCCATTATTGTTTCTTGTGGTTAGGATTTCCTTGAACTGTGGGCTCTAATACCACTCAGTCACATCCACCCAACCGGTACCCTATCTGGCATACTCGAGTGTGTGATCCACAACCCAAAAGATTAGTATCGAGGAAACCAACCTCCCACATTTAGAATAATATAATCAAGAACAAGATTAAATCAATGTTATCTATACTAACTAAGACATCAAGACAATATTCAAAAGAATAACAATATAATCAAAGTGCGGAAAATGATACCAATATAATAAATCAAATGTAGAGTGTAGTGGAAAAATCACTCCACAATCACAGCAGAAAAGTAGCTCAAAAGTATAAAGAAAGATTACAACCAATTCCCAAAATAAAAGCAATAGAAAAGAAGTAATCAAAAACTAAACTAGTGTCACTTCAAGCCTATAGAGAACATTTCTAAAAGTATAAGTCTCATAATCCAAATAACGCGTAACTAGTACATGGGTACAACTAATTCTGATACGATACTCCTTCACCCTGAAATTCTTCATCGTCGTAAGCACCATAGCCAACACCTTGGGTGTAGTATGCATCATCCGCTTGTGCTTCATAGTACTGGCTTTCATGTTTATCAGTACCTATAGGATAGTCTAACAATGATGTATGTAAAAAAGAGTGAGTTCAAAAGAACTTAGCAAGGCAGTTTATTCCACAACAAAATAATAAAACATGATAGCAGAACATAACATATGCAAGATGATATGAAACAGACAATGCATGTATGATTCTAACTCTATGTATGCTGGTCTCTATTGGTAGACATGCTTTAAGTCATTCCCAAATCATACCTAAGCAATCACATTCCCAATTCAGTCACAACATACACAACTGATATTCCAATATATATAAGATAATCATATATACATGATCAATTAAATAAGAGAATTACATGAACAAGATATATTGTAGTTAAAGTACTTACAGTAGTAATATCATAATAAGAAAATGTAAGAATAGTAGTAATCTCAAATTAGAAACTAAGATCATGCAATCTAGGTCATTATGGAAACAACTGTCCTTACCTTAAATAGCTTCGAATAAATTCCAGAGATCAAAGAGATTAGATCCAAGGTTAGCAAACAAATCCTAAACAAGCATAATTCAGTCATTTGGAATAAGCCCTAGAAGAATAGAGGTCAAACGGATCAAGATGGACAGCAAAAGCCACTATTGTCAGCTTGGGTAGCCTGCTGGGTCGATTGGCTCAGTCAACCCAATGAACAATACACAACAGAAATCAAAATTTTGATTCGAAACTCATCTTCCAGGATATAAAACACTCCAAAAATTCAAAGGAATATTAAGAACAACAAATCTAAGACTAACTAGCATAGTTTAGACACCAAGAATGATCATAAACATGACATTCTAAATCAATAAAAAAAAAAGGGTTTTCATAGAAAACAGCTCGTGGATTCAACGGAGAGGCTAGAGAGAATAAGGATTCACTCTACATGAATATCAGTAGTAGATCAGAGATAAGAACTAACATGAGAATATATCTAACATGCTAGAGAAATCAAAACAATAAGATTGATCATACATTCATGATGATATCATATGATCTCTTCTTAGAATCAACCATATAGATCATAGAAGTGTTGGAGTGAATGGGGATCCACTCACAACTACAGAGATTGTGTTTGCAAGGATGCAACACCATCTTCATAATCAAAGATATGAAGAACAATCATTAAAGAGTAGATCAAAGAGTAGAATGAGAGATTACAATACCTAAATGAGGAACAAAGGATGAAGAACTTGAGAATTTGCAAGTAAATCTTCCACAAAACCAAGAGAGACTTTGAGAGAGGCTTCCCACGTTCTCCAGAGGTTTTAGAAACAAAAGAGGCTGAAAATCACGTAGTCCTATTAAATAGAGCATCAAACCCTAAACAGAAGATCTTAGCCAGATTTTGTCTTTGTCGGTCAATTGCTGGGTCTACTGGCCCAGTCGACCCAGGTTGACAGCAAGCCCAAGTCAGGGACTTCAAGGTCCAAACCTCATTATTTTCAAATGGGCTTCTCCCAACTCATCAAACAACTCACCTAGCATGGAAGGATTCCTTCAAACCATGTCCAAATAGGCTTTAGGTCCATCGACCAAGCTCTTCTTCATTAAGGTGTAGTTTCTTCTCCAACTCCGACAAAGTTTCCAAGTGTGAAACTCCATCATCAATTTCCATGGGTTATGGGTCAAACACCATGTCTTCCACTGAGATGGCCCATAGTTGCCTTCTTCCTTCACTTCGGGTCATTGGACCTACAAAAAACAAGGTTTTCGGGTTAGGGATAGGGCTGGATTTCACAAGGTTGGCAAGAGAAGGTCTCTTAGGCCAAGGTTCACTATCTGATTTGCCAACCTGTGAGTCATGTCTAGCAGGAAAAGCAACTAAAAAAACCATTCAAAAAGGCTTTGAGAGCCTCTCTTCCACTAGAACTTATTCATTCAAATGTATGTGGACCCATGAATGTACCTACTAGAAAAGGACAGGCTTATTTCATCACATTCATGGATGACTATACATAGTATGGTCATATTTATCTAATTTCTCATAAGTCAAAAGCTCTAGAACATTTTAAGAAATTCAAGAGCTTAGTTGAGAATCAGTTAGGTAAAAATATTAAAACTCTTAGAACGAATAGAGGTAGAGAGTATCTCTCCGATATGTTCAAAGGGTTGTGTGATGAAAAGGGGATATCTAGGAAACATACTATTCCAGGGATTCCATAGCAAATGGGGTTGGTGAGATCTATGATGGCATAGGCAAACCTACCCATCTCTTATAGGGGAGATGTTTTGTTGACTGCGGCCTATATCCTCAACCGAGTTCCAACCAAATCGGTTCCTTCCACACCATATGAGTTTCAGATCAAAATTCTGATTTTTGCTACGTCCTGTTCACTTGGTCGATAGGACCAAGCTGCAAACCAAGCTGCCAAGGCTGACAGTATGGGATTTCTTCATCCGATTTGATCTGTTTGACCTGTTTGACCTCCAATCTTCTAGGGCTTATTCTTAATGACGTATCCATCTTTGTTTAGGGTTTGTTTGCTAACCTTGGACCTATTCTCTTTGATCTCTAGAATTTCTTCGAAGCTAATTAAGGTAAGGACGGTTGTGTCCATAATAACCTAGACTGCATGAATCCTAGTTTATAATTTGGGAATTGCATGAGTTTACTGCTGTTCTTCCATTTTCTTATTATGATATTACTACTGTAAGTACTTTAAGTACAATAGATCTTATTCATGTAATTTTCTTATTCAATTGATCATGTTTGTATGTTTATCTTTCTATATGTTGGAATATTAGTTGTGTATGTTATGATTGAATTGGGAATGTGATTGCGTAGGCATGATTTGGGATTGGGGAATGTCCTTTTGACGTTTTTGTCCTTGGACATCAGTGGAAGTGGTATGGGACATTTCCTATGGTGCCCTTTGACTCTTTCCTGGATTATTAGTTGTCATACCTAGGACTTGTCTAGTGGTGTTTGGCTAGGATGTCCCTGTTATATCAGACTCGATTCAAAAGGGTATTGAGGCCGAGTAACCCATGGCAGCAGTGTGGGTTTGTGGGCACTCAAGACTAGTAACCAACTTGTGAGAGGACATGGATCACATTATGGGGGCCATTCGTTGGTAGGGTAGCAAGTAGTAGACTTGGGCTCATGGGCGCTCAAGATCGGTATCCAACCCGTGAGAGGACATGACAGCTTCCCATTTATTATTTGTGGCTAACCAATAGGGTTGATGAGTCCATAGTCCGAGTTGGTTGTAGCCATAGGATACACTAACTCTAGTGAGAAGGATACCGGAAAGGATTGCGAAAGGCAAGGAATGGAAGTATCTGACTCTGACTTGATATAACTAAGTAAAAGACTTGCATTTGGCTAGGCTTAATCTTGACATGCGCCAATACTCAGACCAATGGTGATGTGAGAGAGCAGTGACCTAAACCCCAGCCAAGGAATGTCCGAGAGGGATGCAGGACCCAATTACCACCAAAGAACCCAAGATACCGATATGGTTGAGGGAGAGTGATTTGAGACCTACCCAGAGTAGTATGGTGCTATGACTTAAAGCATGTCTGCCGATAGAGACCAGCATAGATAGAGTTAGATTCATACGTACATTGTCTATTTCATATCATCTTGCATCATGTATGTTTTGGAGTCATGTTTTACTATGTTACTATGGATATAACCTACCTTGCTGAGTTCTTTTGAACTCACTCCTTTTTGCAAATATCTTTGTTAGACTATCCTGTAGGTACTGACGACTATGAAGGCCAATACTATGAAGCACAAATAGATGATGCATACTACTCCCAAATTGGTGGCTACGGTGACTACGAAAGTGAGGAATTCATGGGTGAAGACGTTTCGCGTCAGGATTAGTCGTACTCTCATGTGCTTGTTATGCATTATCTGGACTCTGAGACTTCTACTTTTAGAAGTTGTATTTATAAGTTAGAAGAGACATTAGTTTAGTTTTGTTTACTTCTTTTCTATTCCTTTCATTTTTATTTTTTTTGGAATCAGTTGTAATCTTTCTTTTGGTTTTCGATTTACTATTCCGCTATGTTATGTGGAGTGATTTTCTGCTACACTCTACATTGATTATTATATTGGTATCATTCTTTCCACACTCTGATTATATTGTCATTATCTGAATCTTATTTCGATCTCTTTGTTAATGTAATATAACATTGATTATGCCTTGTTCGTGATTATATTATTGTAAATGTGGGAGGTTGATTTCCTCGATACTGATCTTCGGGGCTGTGAATCACACACTCGGATATGCCATATAGGGTACCGGCTGGGTGGATGTGATAGAGAGGTATCAAAGCCCACAGTCAAGGAAATCCTAACCACAAGAAGCAATAATGGAACATTCCTGAGTCATAGATCTAAAAATGACTCAAGTATTCTTAGATGTGAATAATAGATAACTCAGACTAGAAACTTAATAGATGAAGCATAATTTGTTTGTTGAATAATACACAATAATTATGATTTAACAAACATCACTTAATGCAATAAAGGAAAATGCAGAATACACAATAATAAAGTGAAACAAAATGGAACTTCATTAATATTAGGAAGTTTTTACAAGAGTTACATTTGATAAAGCATAAAAGGAAAATCTTAGTACAATCTATCTAGGTGATTGTCTCTGCTCTCTAGGGACTCGGACATCCTCTGTGGCCTGTGTCAGCTGAGCCTCCATCCTCTCCTGTCTACTATGCATCTGCTCCTGCCTGACCTCCATCCTCTCTAGAATGGAAGTCATGGTAAGCATATGAGCATACAAGTCCAATATCTCAAGAGCTATGTGTGAAGGACCTTTGACCTCAAAGTGTGATGATGTGGAAATCTCATGATGACCCGGATCAGCCTCACGCATCTCTATGTCATCTCTTGCTTGGTCATTAATATCATGACCAGCATCTCCCTCATCCTCTGAATCCTCATCAACATCATCATCCTCATCATCATCTTCACCCGGAGATCTCTCTGCATGATTGAGTTGCATCTGACCGATAGTCCTCATCCCAATGGCATAGCCTAGATCCTTTGTAAGTTGCATTGTGTCCTCCAGTCTAATCCCGAAGTGCCTTAAGATTAGTGTCAAAAGCCACTCGAAGCAAAGATTCCGCAAATTTGGATGCCCTACTATCTCTATCATGGCATTCTGAATGATGAAGGACAAGTCTATCTCGAAACCCATGTAGATATGGTAGATCACCAAAGCCTCCATCACTATCACCCGATGGTGATGTTCGACTTTCGGCAAGATATTCCAACCCACGATACGACTGATGACTCTAGCTGAAGGTGTCATCCTAGCACTTATCAATGGATTGAAACATCTCGTGTCATCCCATAGAGTAGCACAGATCTCGTGAAGCTCGTAGGGAAGAAGAAATCTATCCACCTCAGCACCAATGGGTATCCATACACACGCATGTGGATAGTAAGGTACCCGGAAAATCTATGCCAGTGTGCAAGTGGAGAATCTAATCTATGTCTCCCGAACCTGACTCTCTATGACCAGCTAAAGATGATCCCTGATGTCACCCTCGTCAAATGATGATAGGTTGCTGAAGAACAACCTCACTAGCTCTAGATAAACTGGTAAATCCGCAGTGAATAGATGTGTCCACTACATGGTGTCGAACCTCTGTCGAATTCAAAATGTCTTGAGCTACCGTAAATGGAGTAACCAACCGTACTCTATACGACAATGCTCGAAGTAAACCTCATACAGGAACTCTACCTAAGGCGTAACAAATCAATCTCCGCGAAGGACCGCAGCCTATGGCTGGAGTGGTACTCTACCCCTACCTCTACCTCTCCTATCGCCTACCTGTCGTCGTCGTGGTGGCATGATGCGTATATCTATATAGAAGACAAAAGAAGTTTGATGTTAGTGTTTTTACGAAAAATTCAGCAAGAAGGGTATTTTCGTAATTTTTTGAAAAAAATATTTTGGCGAAATTGCAATTTGAACATACTAGTATGTGCATGATACTTGGAATAACATGCTAATAAGGTTTGTTTGAGGAAAATCCATCAAATTCATGGTCTAAAAGTAAAAATTCTGTAAGAAGGAAAAAGGATTTTTTGCATTTTAGGTCAAAAGTGGTTTTTTGGAATTTTTGAAATTGGTTCAATCAAATTGCATGCACACATATACCATATAATTTCAAGCATGTAGAAAGTGATTTGGTGTTAAAATTCCTATTGGTTTGAAAATAATTGAAATTTTTCGAAAGAGGGATTTTTCGGTTGTGTGAATAGTGAAAGTGAGCATGATTTCAATAGAACTTGTTGTTAAGGCTTGGCATTGTACGGAAAATAGTTGGATCATGTTTCTATGTATTCCTAAACATGTTTTTAACCAAGAACAGCAAGCAATGCTTAGTTTTGAAAGAAATCAAAGAGAAGAACAAGGTATAAGTGAAGTATGAAGTTGTTTACCTATGATAGATGAACAAGGTGTGTCGTAGTATCGATGAAGAATACCCAAAACACCTTGAATGACCTTTGGAAGCCTTGGACCACTTTTCCCCAAAGCCCTCTCACAAGTCTTGAGTGTATGAAATGAGTTTGGAAGTGAGAAAATGCGACTTAAATATGATTTTCGCGCATAGTGAAGCCTTGGTCAATTGGTTGGTCAACTGGGCCAATTGACCAAGCAATCGACCAAAAGTCACAGAATGTCCAACTTCTGTTGAATTTTGGAAAAATGTGAATTTTGACCTATGATTGATTGTTTGATAACTATATTGATGGTTCTAAGCCTGATTTGAGTTTTCCAATCTTTTATTCAAGTGGATATTAGCGAATCTCCGATTTTCGGTGTTTTGATCCCTTTCAGTTTTTACAGAATGGTTGTCTTGAGGAATCGTCATGTTTGATCTAGCAGCAATGTGAATGATGATACACCTAATGGGACCATACCTGATGGTGCCCCTGACTAGTGGATTCATGCGAATGGTCGAACTACTACTGATCCACCTAGTGCCCCGGAAGTAGGAAGTTTCTATGATATTGCCAACATCATGGGCAATATTATGCAGCAGCAAGCTACGCAGTTCAATCAAATGATGACGGGTTTTATGAATCTTCATAATGAGACCCGTACTGCTGCAAACGGGAATCCTCATGCCGCTGTCCCTAAAGGGGAAAGGTTAGCTGGAACTCCTCATACCCGTTTAATGGAGAGGTTTCTAAAGTTGCAAGTGCCTACCTTTACTGGTGTTTCAAAGGATACTCTGTTTCCGAACAAGTGGCTGTGGGAACTAGACAAGGCTTTTCGTAACCTGCAATGCACTGAAACACAGAAGATTCTGTTTGCTGAGCAGAAGCTCCAGCGTGAAGCTGATGCTTAGTGGACCTCCACCCAACTGATTCTTGAAGACTTACATGCTGGTGTGGTTACTTGGGAGATATTCAAGGAAGCATTTTGCAAGAATTATTTTCCTGAAGCTGTGAAAGATGCCAAGGAAGCTGAATTTATGACTCTTATGCAAGGATCCCTGTGAAACCCAGCCCTAACCTTGACCCGGAAACTTTGTTATTTGTAGGTTCAGTGACCCGAAGTAAAGTAAGAAGTCAGCTTTGGGCCATCCCAGTGGAGGACTTGGTGTCTGGCTTTGAATCCATGAGTGTTGATGATGAGGTTCTATTTATGGAAACTGAATCTTGATGAAGATCGGATTAGTTGATGGACTTGGAGTGCTCTCTATCATGGTTTGAAGGCATTTCTACCTATTAGGTAAGTCACTTGGTATGTGTGCAAAACCCCTTTAGGGTTGGATTTGATCTGGGCCTTCAATTCCCTGTTTAGAAGTTGCTGAACTGATTGGTCGACTCATTGCTTGACTGGACCAGTCGACCAATCCACTCGACCGGACCAGTCGACCAATCCACTCGACAAATGGGTTCTGTCTTTGGTAATTAGGTCTTGCTTGCTCTATTTAAGTCCAATCTCGAGTCTACTTCGCATTTTCTGCCTCCAAACTCTTTGGAACGAACCAAAGACCTCTGCAAGTCATCTCCCGTGCGTCCTTGGTGTTTATCTTAATGGATCTTCGTCAAAACTCTTGTTCTTACACAAAAAGGTATGTTTACACTCTCTTCTTCTTCTTTATCCTTGTTTTCTTTCCTTTTTGAGTTGAGACAGTAGAGGAGATGCTGCATTCTTTGTTGCAAACATCTCTGAACTTGTCTCTCATGATCTTCCTCAGGATTAATGGCTAATGCGATGATCTTAACCATGATCATTGCAAGCTTTTGAAGGAATCATGATCAAATCATGATCTTGTCTTTGTTCATCTTTTGATTTAAATTCTGATCTTCTTAGATCTACTATATTGATCATGTTAGTAGTCAATCACTGTGTTTTCTTTACATGATCCATGATCTATCAATCTCTAGTTGTTTCTCTTCTACCATACCATGCTTTCTTCAAGAATCATGACAGTTACATCTATGGTAGGTTTTGTTTCCTTATTTAGATTTATGCTCTTAGGTCTATTTTCTTGAAGATCTAAGTATGCCTTCCATGATATCTTTATCAGAATCAATGATTCATTCTCCTATTGTTCTTGTCTTTGATTTCTATCTTGAATTCTTCAAGAACCATGATTGATCTAATTATGGTAACTTTTTGTTTCCTAATTTGTAACTTGAAAACTTGATTCGATTAGTGTTTTGAGGTCCTCTATATGTTAGGATACTACCAATGTAGTTTACCCCTTGTTTAGTACCCTTTTGAACCACCAAATTCGGTTCTTTATTCTTAAAACTCTTATTTTGTAGGCCACTGTCTCCATTGGTCGACTGATTGGTCGACTGGGACAGTAGACCAATCCAATCAACCAATGAGTACAGCAACTCCAGATTTGGTCTGTTTTGGATGTTTTGATATCTTTTCTGTTAGGGATCTTTCCTAATATGTTGTATACACTTGTTTAGGACCTTCTTCTCAAGTTTGTCAAGATCTTACTTGATTTCTTAGGATTCCTTTGCAAGTTATAAAAGGTAAGGATGGTTACCTCCTTAACAACATAAATTGCATATCTTAGTTTCTATATTTGAATCTTGTTAATTTATTTCTTTAATTAGATTCTTATAATGTTATACTACTGTGGTACTGTCTTGATATCAGTAGCATTACTTGTTTATATTAAATTGACTCATGTATGATTTACTTACCAGTTATATACAAGTTGATTGTAATTATTGATTTCTTTCCATATATGAAGTTACCATATATGTGATGTTATGAATTGATGGTTGTGTATGCTTAAGTATCGTTTGGAAAGGAGAGGTGTCCTTTTGACACTTCTGTCCTAGGACTACTACGGGAATATTATGGGATGTTTCCGGAGATGCCCTCTGGACACCTTCCTAAACTGTTGGATGACATATTTAGGACTATCTAGTAGTGTTTGGCTAGGATGGTCCGTTATGTCAGACCCTAATCGGAGGGGTATTGAGACCGAATGACCTATGGTAGCAATGGGGATTCATGGGCGCTCAAGACCGGTAACCAACCCGTGAGAGGACAGGAATCACATTGTGGGGGCCATTTATCGGTAGGGTTGCATATGGATAGACTTGGGCTCACAGGCGCTCAAGACAGGTAACCAACCCGTGAGAGGACGTGAGAGCTTCCCGTTTACCATATGTGGATGACCAATAGGGTTGATGAGTCCGTAGTCAGGGACTATGAGGACTCTAGTGTGAAGGATACCGGAAAGGATCGCCAGGGGCGAGGAATGGACGTATCTGGATCTGACTTGATATAACTAAGTAGAAGACTTGCATTTGGCTAGGCTTTAACCCTGACATGCGCTGGTACTTAGACCAATGGTGATGTGAGAGAGTGGTGACCTATACCCCAGCCATGGAATGTCCTGAGGGATGAAGGACCCATTACCAACTGATGATGAGTGAATGAGACTTTCCTAAAGAAGTACGGTGCTATGACTTAAAGCATGTCTGCCATTAGAGACCAGCATACATAGAGTTAGACTCATACATTCATTGTTTGTCTCATACCACATTGCATATATGTTTGTTTTGTAATCCTGCCATTTATGTTATTATGGATTTAACTGCCTTACTGAGCTCATTCCTTTTTGTACAATGTTTGTTAGACTATTCTACAGGTTCTGAGTATCATGACTGCTCGTATGAAGAAGCGCAAGGAGAAGAGGCATATCTCCAGGAAAGTGATTGCGGTTACGACAATTACACTGAAGATCCCGCGAGTGGTTATGCTCCGTACGATGCTTAGTCCGACCATAGAGTGGAAGCGCCATAGGGATATTGTCTATAAGATTGAGAACAATTTAGTTACCTATTGTACCTGCTATTGGGATTAGATTCTATCCTGTTTCTTCTCTTTTAGAACTACATTTCCGCTGGTTGTAGAGTGGGATTTCGCCTCACTTTACTTATCTGATTTAGTACTTTGATTTATATATGATTCATTCTTTCCTTATTTGGATCTATGGTTTATCTTTCGCACATCGATTATTATTGTTCATGATTATGTTATTGTTTATGTGGGAGGTTGATTACTCGATACCTGATCTTCGGGCTGTGGATCACACTCTCGGGTATGCCAGATTGGGTACCGGCTGGGAGGATGTGACAATCCCTGTCTGTGCTGGATTACCAGCAGAATTTTGAAGAACTCTTCTTCTTTGCCCATAATCTATGAAACTTGACTGTGCTTAGGCAAAGAAATTCTTCAAGGGTTTGCGGCCTGCAATCAAAGCATACCTCACTGTCCACCCTATTGAGAGCTATGCCCAGATTGTTCAAAATTCGAAGAAGCTGGAAGAGACTAAGAAAGAAAGTGCTCATATTCAGAGGCCATGGTAGCCAAGCAATCTCAGACACCAGACCTACACCCTATCCTACTCCTGTTGTGAAATCTAGCCCTATCCTAACCCTAACCCTGACCCGGAACCTTTGATGTTTGTAGGTCCGAAGACCCAGAGTGGAGGAAGGAGAGATTTGTGGGCCCTCTTAGTTGAAGACTTGGTGTATGATTCCAAGCCCATGGATATTGACAGTGATGCCCCTTACTTGAATACATTGTCAGTGTTCAGTGAGAAACTACACCTAGAAGAGGGGAAGCTTAGTTGAAGTTCTTGATGCACTTCCAGTCGTGTTTCGAAGGTATTTCTCTAATCTAGACTTGTTGATTGACTTGTAGAAGAAAACCTACCTCAATTTGAGTTGATCTAGACCTTCAATTCCTTGGATCAAGCTTGATGTTCATGCTTGGTAGACTAAACTGGTTGACTGAGCCAGTTGACCAAGCCAGTTAACCAAAGGATTCCCAAATTCAAGAATTAGATGTTTTTTGGATATTCTCTTCTCTATTTAAGTGATCCTTGTGACTTGAACCCTATTTTACTCATTTAGCTTGCTGAGAACGTGGAGAGAGGTTCCCAAGACATTCTCTTGGTAGTGGTGAAGGAATATTACATTCAATCATTGCTAATCATTGTCTCTTGCTTCCATTATCATCTCTAAGGTATGATTCCTCTCTCCTACACTCTATTCTCTTCTTCTTCTTCTTCTTCTTGTAACCTTGAAGTTGGTGATGCAACCTTGCAACCACCACTTCATGTGTTCATTCATTGCAAATGCATAAGCTCATTCCATTTCTACCTATCTTGTGCTCTCATTTTGATTCTTGCATATGCATTTCTATGATTCTCTTCTTAGCATCTTGTATTCTTATCCTAAACTGAAGTATTTAGTATGCTAAGTCTATTTTCTTGCTAGCATTTGATTGTTACCTATTGCTTAATACTTTCCCTAGCTGATTCCTCAATTCCCCTTGCAATTTCATTTGATTTCAATTGAAGACTATGATTCTAGTATATAGAACTTAGGGTTTCAATTTGGGGATTCCTAATTAGACCATTAGACTATGCTAATTACTTGCTAGATAGTGTTCTTATACTGTTACAAGCAATCCCTCCAAGTTTTGGAGTGATCCAAGCTCCGGAAGATCGGTTTCGGGCCAAAATTCAATTTCAGCCCCATTACTATTCACTTGGTCGACTGCTTGGTCGACTAAAGACAGTCAACCAATTGGTTGCTGAATTGTGTACTTTCCAGATTTGATTTGTTCGACCTCATGTTTTCTTGATTTCTTCTCTAATCTTTCATTTATATTTGTCTAGGGTCTTAATACTATCTTTGGATTATTCTCTTGTGATTATTGGATTAGCTTCACATCAACTCAAGGTAAGGATGGTTATCACCATATAACATAGACTATGTCATTATTACATTGATGTTGACAACTTAGTAGGTCTAGCTTCTTTGTTGTATTTGGACATCATGTGACTGCTGTACATACTTTAGGACAATAGTAACTTGTTTACATACTCTTGCTTATCATGACTATTCTTTCTTGTCAATTTCATATATGATTGATAATGTGATGTTATAACTTATCTTTCAATATGATGAAGTATCATGGATGTATGATATGGTGAAATTGAGAATGTGATCGGATAAGTATGATTCAGGATTGGGGAATGTCCTTTTGACATTTTTGTCCTCGGACATCGGAGGGAATAGTATGGGATGTTTCCAAATATGCCCGTCGACGCTTTCCTGGATTATTGGATGACATACATAGGACTTGTCTAGTGGTGTTGGTTAGGATGTCCTTGTTGTATCAGACCCGAATCAGAAGGGTATTAAGACCGAACGACCCATGGTAGTAGTGTGGTTTGATGGGCGCGCAAGACCGGTAACCAACTTGTGAGAAGACATAAATCACATTGCGGATACTAGTTGGAGGCCATTTATTGGTAGGGTTGCAAATAGCTAGACTTGGGCTCACGGGCGCTCGAGACCGGTGAGTTATATATGTGAGAGGACGTGAGAGCTTCCCGACTACTATTTGTGGATGACCAATAGGGTTGATGAGTCCGTAGTCAAGGACTATGCTAACTCTTGTGTGAAGGATACCGGAAAGGATCGCCGGGGGTGAGGAATGGAAGTATCCAGATCTAACTGGATACGACTAAGTAGATGAATTGCATTGGGCTAGGCTTTATCATGACATGCGCCAATACTTATACCAATGGTGATGCGAGAGAGCGGTGACTTAAACCCCAACCATGGATTGTCCCAAGGGATGCAGGACCCAATTCCCACAGGAGAACCCAAGATACTGAGATTGTTGTGGGAAGAGTGATTTGAGACCTACCCAAAGAAGTATGGTGCTATGACTTAAAGCATGTCTACCATAGAGACTAGCATATATAGAGTTATAATCATATTTGCATCATCTGTTTCATATCATGTTGCATTATGTTATGACTTGTATCATGTGAGTTATGTATTATGGAATAAATGCCTTGCTGAGTTCTTTCGAACTCATTCCTTTCTGTGCAATTGTTTTGTTAGATTACTCTACAGGTATAGAAGTATATGATGGCGCCTACCCCGAGACGAACCCGGATGAGGCATACTACCCTCAAGGTACTAGCTACCATGAAGATTACAGTGAAGAAACCGAGGGTGATTTCGCTTCGTACCAGGATTAGTTCGACTATGGTGTGGGAGCGGTCGTGCTTGGTCTCATATGTTTATACCTACAAAGATATTTTGTATAAGACCGAGAAAATGATTGTGTAGACTTTTATTTGTTTGTCTCTTTTGAAGACTTGGATCTGTAAACCTTAACTTTGATTGATCTACTTTCCGCTGTTACTGAGGGAGTAATTTCCGCTCACTCCCTTCCTTTTTGATTATATTATTGTTCATGATTGTGTTATCGCATATGTGGGAGGCATGGTTGCTCAATACTTGATCCTTTGGAACTGTGGAACACATACCCAGGTATTCCAAGTAGGGTACCGGCTGGATGGATGTGACACCTGCTTTTCAGTCTACAAGTGTAGGCCAAAGTTTTGGGCATACATAGGCCGGTCAGCATAATCAGTTTAGTGGGAACAGACCAACAGCTAATGTCCCAGCTAATAGGCTAGTGAATGTGAATCCTAGACTGGTGATTCAAAAGCCTCCAGTGGCAGTGACTCTAGTTGGACCAAGGGACCCTGTTTGCTTTTTCTGTAAGCAAACTGGACACTTCACTCGTGCTTGCCCTAAGAAGACGAATCAACCGCCTGCCTCTGTAGCGAAGAGTGCTCCTGTCCCTCCTTCTGAAAGAGTGTTCAGTATATCTGGTACTGAATAAGATGTGAATCATGATGTTGTGATAGGTACATTGTTAGTCTCTACTATATCGGCATTTGTTTTATTTGATACAAGTGCAACTCATTCATTCATTTCATCTGCATTTGTTAGAAAGACTGACCTAATACCAAAGAATCTATCTAGTTGTTTGATGATTAGTACTCCTACTAGTTCTGTTGTGAAACTAGATAAAGTGTTAGAAGAATGTTCTGTCTTGGTTGGTGAGAAGAATCTGAAGGCCAATCTGGTACTCCTTGATATGAAGGACTTTGATGTTATTCTTGGTAAAGATTGGTTGACAGCCCATAAAGCTATAATCCTTTGTTCATCAAGAAAGATCCAATTTCAAATTGCTTTTGAATTTCAAGGTGAGAAAGGAAGAGTTAGTAAGAAGACTTTGACCGCATTGATGCAAGTCTATGCATTAGTGGAAAGTGCTTCACCTGGAAGCAAGGTCAAGGAAGAAAAGAAGCTTGAAGAAGTCAAGGTAGTTTGTGACTTTGCGGATGTTATCCCAAAGGATCTGTCAGGATTGCCTCCTGATAGAGATGTTGAGTTTTCGATTGATTTGATTCCAGGAGCTGCTCCGGTATCTAAAGCCTCGTATAGAATGGCACCTACTGAATTAAAGGAACTACAGAACCAACTGAATGAGCTCTTAATTAGAGGTTTTATACAGCCAAGTGTATTACCTTGGGAGCTCCGGTCTTGTTTGTGAAGAAGAAAGACGGTAGCGTGTGTCTATGCATTGATTACCGGGATTTGAACAAGTTGACCATTAAGAATAGATATCCGCTGCCCAGGATTGATTTTAACAACCCCCGTAATTCTAACTGAAAATCCGTATTGCAGGTCCGATAACCCGAAGGTCAAGCCGGGTTAAGTTGTGGAGTGTCCGAATAGAAGTCCATGATCCATACCCTAAACCCATGGATCTGGATTCTCTTGATGAAGAAGCTACCTTGCTGGGAAGTTGGATCTCTGGTGGAAGGCAAGTGGCATTTGGAGATGTCCGAAATGAAGGTAAGACCTCCCCCATGTGTTGATTAGGGTTAGGTTGAGGTTGGGTGTCAACCCCTTGAGCAAAGCACCCTTGTACAGCAATATACTAGGGGGCGGTTGCTTAAGGCAGTTGATTGGGCCAATCAACCACCCCAAGTGACCGCTAGGTCCTGCTTGTAGGAAATTGCCCTAATTTGCCCCTGTTTTCTATAAATAGCAACCATCGCCTTATTAACGTATTATTATATCCAGGATTGCTATTTTGGACGGTTAGGTGGCAGTGGAGTCATGCTGGAAGGTGAGCGAAGTGCTGATTGAGATCTAGAACCATTCCCCCTCTGTTCTGTGAATCTGGTTGAGGTATGTGAATCTCTATTCACCCATTCTCTTCTTTTAACATTGGTTTGGTGTTGAATCAATCTCCATCATGTTGGGGTAACCTAATTGTGATTGGTTTTATCCCCTTTTCAATGTTCTTGAAAGGATCCTGTCCAAAAATGAATCCCTGCATTTGAATAAAGGATGGATCTAATCAGGGGAGCATTTGGGTGATAGATGTGTGTTAATTTTAGGGTTCTGTTTTGCTCCTTGGTTATAGACTTGTTAAGTCTAGAATTCGGATTGAGATCATCCAAAAATGGGATTGAAATCAGATGATCAAAAGCCTGAGTTTTGAAGTTGAAACAGTCTTTTTTTTTTTTTTTTTTTTTTTTTTTTTTTTTTTTGTACTGGTGCTTTTTTAATACTGGAAATTAAATGTCGCCAGATGGGTGTGAACCCAAGACCTCCCCATGGGAGTCTGGGCTTTTAACCGCTCTACTAACCCACCATTGACTGGAAACAATCTGTTTTTGGGGCGATTGCTCAAGGCGGTCGTTTGAGCCAAGCGACCGGTCCAAGTGACCGGCTGGGTCACAGTAGCAACGTGACTTTTGGCTTTTACTCATTTTGACTCATGTCACTTATATAATATTGTAACCCTATGTTTAGGTGTTTTCTAACTTTACTGAAGATCTTCTTGTCACATCCTCCAAGCCGGTACCCTAACTGGCATACCCGAGAGTGTGATCCACAGCCCAAAAGATCAAGTTTAGGAACGATCATATCCATTTAGCACAATAACAAATCAAAAGCAAGAACAAATCATTGTATTCTAATAAGTTAATAATAAAATTCAAGAAAAGATCTCAAAAGAATCACTAAGAATATCAGAGTGCGAAAACATGATACCAAATCAAAAGACAACTGTAGAGTATAGCGGAAATATACTCCACAACATATGCGGAAGGTAGATCGAAATCTAAGTAAAGCCCTAAGCTAATACAAGTAAAGTAAAAGATAAGTCTATAAGAAACAAGAGAAATCTAATCCACATCTTCAGTCTGCTCTTCTTCATCTTCAGTCTTCATCTTCTTCACCTTGCCCTTCCTTATATGGACCGTCATCATATTTCAAACATGTAGAGAAGTCTAACAAAAGATATGGTACAAAAGGAGTGAGTTTCGAAAGAAACCCAGTAAGGCAGTTAAATCCATAATAACATAAATGGCAGGATTTCAGAACAAACATAAATGCAATATGGTATGAGACAAACAATGAATGTATGAATCTAACTCTCTGTATGCTGGTCTCTATTGGCAGACATGCTTTAAGTCATAGCACCGTACTTCTTTAGGAAGGTCTCAATCACTCATCATCAGTTGGTAATGGGTCCGGCATCCCTCGGGACATTCCATGGCTGGGGGTATAGGTCACCACTCTCTCACATCACCATTGGTCTAAGTATCGGCGCATGTCAGGGTAAAGCCTAGCCAAATGCAAGTCTTCTACTTAGTTACATCAAGTCAGATCCAGATACGTCCATTCCTTGTCCCTGACGATCCTTTCCGGTATCCTTCACACTAGAGTCCTCATAGTCCCTGACTACGGACTCATCAACCCTACTGGTTATCCACATATGGTAAACGGGAAGTTCTCACGTCCCCTCACGGGTTGGTTACCGGTCTTGAGCGCCCATGAGCCCAAGTCTAACCATATGCAACCCTACCAATAAATGGCCCCCACAATGTGATTCCTGTCCTCTCACGGGTTGGTTACTGGTCTTGAGCGCCCATGAATCCCCATTGCTACCACGGGTCGTTCGGTCTCAATACCCCTCCGATTAGGGTCTGACATAACAGGACATCCTAGCCAAACACTACTAGACAATCCTAGATATGTCATCCAACAGTTTAGGAAGGTGTCCATAGGGCATCTCCGGAAACATCCCATAATATTCCCGTAGTAGTCCAAGGACAGAAGTGTCAAAAGGACACCTCTCCTTTCCAAACCATACTTAAGCATACACATGCATCAATTCATATCATCACATATATGGTAACTTCATATATGGAGAGAAATCAATAATTACAATCACTTTGTACATAATTGATAAGTAAATCATACATGAGTCAATTCAATATGAATAAGTAATGCTACTGATATCAAGATAGTACCACAGTAGTATAACATTATAAGAATCTAATTAAAGAAATAAATTAACAAGATTCAAATATAGAAACTAAGATATGCAATTTATGTTGTTAAAGAAGTAACCATCCTTACCTTTTATAACTCGCAAAGGAATCCTAAGAAATCAAGTAAGATCTTGGCAAACTTGAGAAGAAGGTCCTAAACAAGTGTATACAACATATTAGGAAAGATCCCTAACAGAAAAGATACCAAAACATCCAACACAGACCAATTCTGGAGTTGTTGTACTCATTGGTCGAGTGGATTGGTCTACTGCCCCAGTCGACCAATCAGTTGACCAATGCAGACAGTAGCCTATAAAATCAGAGTTTTAAAAATAAAGAACCGAATTTGGTGGTTCAAAAGGGTACCAAACAAGGGGGAAACTACTATGACAGTATCCTAGTATATAGAGGACTTCAAAACACTAATCAAATCAAGTCTTCAAGTTACAAATTAGGAAACAAAAGTTACCATAATTAGATCAATCATGGTTCTTGAAGAATTCATAGTAACAATCATGGACAAGAACGATAGGATGATGGATCATTGATTGTGATAAAGAAATCATGAAAAGCATGCATAGATCTTCAAGAAAAATAGATCTAAGACTGAAGAACATGAATCTAAATAAGGAAACAAAACTTACCATAAATGTATTAGTCATGGTTCTTGGAGAAAGCATGGTATGATCAAGAAGAAAGAACTAGAGATTGATAGGTTACAACTCTTGTAAAGAAAACACAGCGATTGACTATTAATATGATCAATAAAACAGATCTAAGAAGATCAGAATTTGAATCAAAAGATGAACAAAGACAAGATCATGATTTAGATCATGATTCCTTCAAAAGCTTGCAATGATCATGGTTAAGATCATCGCGTTAGCCATTAATCCTTAGGAAGATCATGAGGGATGAGTAGAGAGATGTTTGCAACAGAGAATGCAGCATCTTCTCTACTGTCTCAGCCCAAAAAGGAAAGAAAAATAGAGATGGAGAAGAAGAAGAGAGTGTAGACATACCTTTGATGCAAGAGGAAGAAGATTACTTGAGTTCTTGCGAGGGATCAATCAAGGATGCAAGGAAATTGATTAAAATGGAGTTCTAACTCGTTCCAGAGGCTTAGGAGGCAGAGGAGACGAACTAATCCCGAGATTGGACTTAAATAGAGCAAGAAAGACCTAAATCTGGAAAACAGATCTCATTGGTCGATTGGATTGGTCTATCTGGCCCAGATCGACCAATGGAGACAAAGAAGGTACAGATTGCCTTGTTTTGGTCATAACTTCTTCGTTTGAAGTCCGATTGATCCGAAATTCGAAAGGGAACTTCACACAAACATACTAAGACTATCTAGCATGAATTGGGCATCATCCATGGTCCAAAAATCAGTACTTTATAATTTGGAACATGAGTTTCTAAATTGGAAACAACATGGTTTTCATAGCAAACTCACCATGGATTCAAGGGAAGAATTAGCGAGAACAAGGCTTCACTCAAATGGAATATCAAGAACATATCAGAGGCAAGAATAACTAAATAGAAAATCAAAAGAATACTAATCCTAGAATGAGAGGAATCAAAAATAGAAACTTACTAGAATGCTTATATCAATGGTCAACATAGAAGGCTAAAATGGCTAGAAAGAAAGGGGAATTGATTCAAAGAGATGAAATACATTAGAACAGCAGTAAGGCTAAGATCAAACATGTTAAACATTAATTAGAAAAGAAGCTACAGTAGAATGATCATGCTGTCCAAAACTCAACCAAAATCAGTGAAGAATTGAGGAGATTCACCATGTGGTTTCAAGGAATGCATAGAGTGATTGGGAGTTCACTCTAAGACATAAGGAGATTAGAGAATAGGTAGTTATAGTAGTGTAACACCTTCTCCACAATCAAAACATCAAGATAGAACAATAAGAAGAAGAAAAGAGAAAAGAAGGAGACAGAACACAGAAATCAAGGTCCAACTTCAAGATGTAACATTAAACTAACCTTTCTTCACCCAAAATAGATAGGGTGTCCTGGCTAGGTTTGGGCTGGATATCACACTTCTAATTGTGATTGTTTTGCACTCTAGGAAGCTTTTACTTATTTACAGGTAAGAACATACATTCTTGTCTATATGCAATGACATGTACATGATGAATCAGTTGCTTTCTTTACTATTTACTAATCATGTACCTTACTGTAACTGTATAAAGCATGATAAAACTATTGTATACTTGCTGTTTGTGATGTTCTTTTATGTACTTTACCATTTATGATATTAAACAACTGGTTATGGTATGATGGTGAATGAACATACCTAGGGAGTCTAGCACTATCATGACTACTGGATGACATACCTAGTGCTCATTGATGCCTCTAGCACTAGAATTGTGAAACCCAGCCCTAACCCTGACCCGGAAACCTTTTTATTTGTAGGTCCAGTGACCCGAACTAAAGTAAGAAGTTAGCTTTGGGCCATCCCAGTGGAGGACTTGGTGTCTGGCTTTGAATCCATGAGAGTTGATGATGAAGTTCTATTTATGGAAACTGAATCTTGATGAAGATCGGATTAGTTGATGGACTTGGAGTGCTCTCTATCTTGGTTTGAAGGCATTTCTACCTATTAGGTAAGTCACTTGACATGTGTGCAAAACCCCTTCAGGATTGGATTTGATCTGGGTCTTCAATTCCCTGTTTTGGAATTTCTGTCAGCATTGGTCGACTGATTGGTCGACTGGGCCACTCGACCAATCCACTCGACCAATGAGTGCTGTCTTTGGCAATTAGGTTTTTCTTGCTCTATTTAAGTCCAATCTCGAGTCTACTTCGTATTTGCTGCCTCCAAACTCATTGGAACGAACCAAAGACCTCTGCAAGTCATCTCCCTTGCATCCTTGGTGATTTTCTTGACGGATCTTCGTCGAAACTCTTCCTTTTGCATCAAAAGGTATGTCTACACTCTCTTCTTCTCCTCCATCTCTGATTTTCTTTCCTTTTAGAGTTGAGACAGTAGAGGAGATGCTGCATTCTCTGTTGCAAACATCTCTGGACTTGTCTCTCATGATCATCCTAAGGATTAATGGCTAGAACAATGATCTTAACCGTGATCATTGCAAGCTTTTGAAGGAATCATGATCAAACCATGATCTAATCTTTGTTTAACTTCTTATTTGAATTCTGATCTCCTTGGATCTTCTATATTGATCATGTTAGTAGTCAAATGCTGTGTTTTCTTTTCTTGATCCATGATCTATCAATCTCTAGTTGTTCTCTTCTACCATACTATGTGTTCTTCATGAATCATGATAGTTACATATATGGTAGGTTTTGTTTCCTTATTTAGATTTATGCTTTTAAGCCTATTTCCTTGAAGATCTAAGTATGTTTTTCATGATATCTTTACCTGAAGCAATGATCCATCCTCCTATTGTTCTTGTCTTTGATTTCTATCTAGAATTCTTCAAGATCCATGGTTGATCTAATTATGGTAACTTTTTGTTTCCTAATTTGGATCTTGATGGCTTGATGGGATTAGTGTTTTGAGGTCCCCTTTATGTTAGGATACTACTGATGTAGTTTACCCCTTGATTAGTACCCTTTTGAACCACCAAATTCGGATTTCATATCTTAAAACTCTGTTTTTTGGCTACTGTCTGCATTGGTCGATCGATTGGTCGATGGACCAATCGACCAATCCACTCGACCAATGAGTACAGCAACTCCAGAATTGGTCTGTTTTGGATGTGTTGGTATCTTTCCTGTTAGGGATCTTTCCTAATATGTTGTATGCACTTGTTTAGGACCTTCTTCTCAAGTTTGCCAAGATCTTACTTGATTTCTTAGGATTCCTTTGCGAGTTATAAAAGGTAAGGATGGTTACTTCTTTAACAACATAAATTGCATATCTTAGTTTCTATAATTGAAATCTTGTTAAGTTATTTCTTTAATTAGATTCTTATGATGTTATACTACTGTGGTACTGTCTTGATATCAGTAGCATTACTTAATCATATTGAATTGACTTATGTATGATTTACTTACCAATTATATACAAAGTGATTGTAATTATTGATTTCTTTCCATATATGAAGTTACCATATATGTGATGATATGAATTGATGCATGTGTATGCTTAAGTATGGTTTGGAAAGGAGAGGTGTCCTTTTGACACTTCTGTCCTTGGACTACTACGGGAATATTATGGGATGTTTCCGGAGATGCCCTCTGGACACCTTCCTAAACTGTTGGATGACATATCTAGGATTTTCTAGTAGTGTTTGGCTAGGATGTCCTGTTATGTCAGACCCTAATCGGAGGGGTATTGAGACCGAACGACCCGTGGTAGCAATGGGGATTCATGGGCGCTCAAGACCGGTAACCAACCCGTGAGTGGACAGGAATCACATTGTGGGGGCCATTTATTGGTAGGGTTGCATATGGTTAGACTTGGGCTCACGGGCGCTCAAGACCGGTAACCAACCCGTGAGAGGACGTGAGAGCTTCCCGTTTACCATATGTGGATGATCAATAGGGTTGATGAGTCCGTAGTCAGGGACTATGAGGACTCTAGTGTGAAGGATACCGGAAAGGATCGTCGGGACGAGGAATGGACGTATCTGGATCTGACTTGATGTAACTAAGTAGAAGACTTGCATTTGGCTAGGCTTTACCCTGACATGCGCCGGTACTTAGACCAATGGTGATGTGAGAGAGTGGTGAGTTAACCCCCAGCCATGGAATGTCCCGAGGGATGCCGGACCCATTCCCAACTGATGATGAGTGATTGAGACCTTCCTAAAGAAGTACGGTGCTATGACTTAAAGCATGTCTGCCAATAGAGACCAGCATACATAGAGTTAGATTCATTCATTAATTGCTTGTCTCATATCATATTGCATTTATGTTTGTTCCAAAATCCTCGCCATTTATGTTATTATGGATTTAATCGCCTTACCGAGTTTCTTTGAAACTCATTCCTTTATTGTACAATGTTTGTTAGACTATTCTGCAGGTACTGAATACTATGACGGTCCCTATGAAGAAGCGCAAGGCGAAGAGGCATATCTCCAGGAAGGTGATTGCGGTTACAACAATTACACTGAAGATTCCGCGGGTGGTTATGCTCTGTACGATGCTTAGTCCGACCATTGAGTGGAAGCGTCCTTGTGCCATTTATGAGATTTATACTTATAAGGATGTTGTCTATAAAGTGGAGAACAATTTAGTTACCCATTGTACTTGCTACTGGGATTAGATTTTGTCTAGTTTATTCTCTTTTTGAGCTACTTTTCCGCTGGTTGTAGAGTGGGATTTTGCCTCACTTTACTTATCTGTTTTTGACACTCTGATTATATCTAGTACTCTTATTTATATATGATTCATTCTTTCCTTATTTGATCTATGGTTTATCTTCCGCACTTTTATTATGATTGTATATGATTATGTTATTGTTTATGTGGGAGGTTGATTACTCGATACCTGATCTTCGGGCTGTGGATCACACTCTCGGGTATGCCAGATAGGGTACCGGCTGGGAGGATGTGACAGATTGGTATCAGAGCCCAAGGTTCGAGGAAATCCTAACCACAAAAGACAATAATCGAACATTCTCGAGTCATTGATTTGAAATGACTCTTCTACTCTTAGAAGTGAATAATAGAACACTTGGATTAGAAACTTAACCTATGAAGCATAACAGAACATTTCTGAATAACATACCATAATTATACTTAAACAAATGTCACTAATGCAAAGAAAAGAAAGGTGCATAATATACAATAATTAAGTGAAACAAAATGAACTTCATTAATTTCAAAAGTTTTTACAACGATTACATCTGAAATGCATAAATGACAATCCTAGGGTACAGTCTATCTAGGTGATCTTCTCTCGATCTCTCGAATGCTCGAACTCCTCCGCTAGCCGAGTCACCCGATGCTCTATCCTATCCCGTCGTGACTCCATCCTCTCATACATCTGCTCTCGTCCGACCTCCATCCTCTCTAGCATGGAAGTCATTGATCTCATCTCGTGCCCCAAGATCTGAAGTCTCCGGAACCGCATGTGAAGGGCCACCTACCTCGAAGTGTGATGAAGGAAACTCGTGATGCACCGCTCGCCCTCGTGCATATCTCGCATCATCTCCGGCCGATATCCTCTCCTCCATCCTCTGACCCCTGATCCTCATCCTCTGACTCCTCGTCATCCTCACCCTCCGGACCAGGAGATCTCTCAGACTACTGCAGTCTCATCTGACGAATGGTCCGAGTCCCAATAGAGTATCCCCGTGAACCGGTGTCCACCGGAGTATCCCCAAGCTCACCCCGAAATGCCCGAAGATCAAGGTCGTAGCCTCCCATAGCAAAGGTTCCGCATGCTAGGCCGCAGAACTAAGTCCAGCATGACCTCGCTGAATGATGTAGGAGAGATCGATCTCGAAGCCCATGTAGATGCGGTAGATGACTAAGGCCTCCATCACTGTGACCCGATGGTGATGACCGGCTTTCGGCATAATGTTTCGGCCGACTATGAGACCGATAATCCGTGCAGAATCCGTCATCCGTCCGCTGGTCCACGGAGTGAAGCATCGACGGCTATCCCATAGCGTAGAGCATATCTCACGAAGCTCGTACGGCATCGATGGCTGTCCAAATCTGCTCCTGCGGGTATCCACACACACTGCTGTGGATAGTAAGGAACCTGCAAGATCTCAGCCAGTGCTCGAGTGGAGAAGCGAATCTGAGTCCGGAAGACCTTGCTCCTGATGACAAGTCTAAGTAGATGTCCTTGGCCTCGAGCCTCCTCTGTGTAGGTAAGGTTGCTGAAGAACAACCTCACTAGCTCCGGGTATACCGGCAGATCCTCGGTGAAGAGATGAGTCCACTGCAATGTGTCGAATCTCTGCCGAATCCTAAAGACTCTGAGCTGGCGTAAGTGAAGTAGACGTCCCATCTCGATATTGCAAGTAACTAAAGTAGGCCTCGTACAGGAACTCGGCCCGAGGTCCGTCGAACATGTCCGGTCTCCTAACCTCCCGTCTAGGCTCGAAGGAACCCGACCTCCCGCCCCTAAGTGCACCTACAATGCGACCACGACCTCTACCTCGTCCTCGCCCTCCCCTCTGCATAGTGGATATCTGTGAAAGAGACAAGAGACAATTCCAGTTAGTGCTACCTTAAGATTTGAGCCAAAAGGGTATTTTCGTAATTTTTCGGAAAATTTCAAATTTGGGGGAAATTTGATTTGAACATACTAGCATGTGCGCAATACTTGGAATTTCATGTCTATGAGGTTTGTTTGAAGAAAATCGATCGAAAACTTGGATTAAAGCGAAAAATTCATCAAGAAGGAAATTTGGGGATTTAGCAATTTAGGTCAAAATTTGATTTTTGAAAAGTTGAAATTGGTTAAATCAAATTGTATGGACCTATCTACAGTATCATCTTGAGCATGTAGCATTTGATCTCGTGCGAAAATTTCAAGCGGTTTGAGAGAAAATGAAATTTTTCTAAAGATATCGATTTCGGTATGAAAACGTTGCGAGATGAACACCAATATGTTAAAACTTGTTGTCTATGCATGGCATTGTGTTTAAAACCTAGGGAATATGTTTCTAAGCATTCCTAAGCATGATTTCTAGCATTGGATACAAGCAAAGCATGGTTTTGTTTGAAATGCAAGCATGAGAAGATGAAAATGGGAGAAAGAATGAGAGATTTACCTTGTTTGTGATGATTGTGTGTTGTTGTGTTGTTGTTGAAGCACCAGAACACCTCAAGAACACTTGTGAGAACTTTTGGAGACTTTCCCTAGAGCTCTCTCACCTTTGGAAGAAGTTAGAATGAGGTTGGAATGTGGAAATGAGGCTTATAATGCGAATTTTCGCATTCTGTCTGCATCAGTCGACCAATCACTCGACCAATGGTCACAGAGACCTCTTTTGCTGTTGAATTTTTGGAAAATGTGATTTTTGCCTTATGGATTATTGTTTGATGACTATATGGATATATTAGAGCATGATTTAAGTTTTCAAATCATTTGGACTTGTGGTTTTTGTTGAAACTTCGAAATTCGGTATTTTGATGTTCTCAGTTTTGCAGAATGGTTACTCTGAGAAGTGGGCGTGGTGAATTCAGTGGTCAAGGAGGTGGTGAAATACCTCAAGGAGGTGGTGAAATACCTCATGGAGGTGGTGAGATACCTAATGCTGATCAGGGTACCCATGAGATACCTGGTGCCCCGAATGTTGGAAGTTTCCGAGATATTGCCAATATTATGGGCAATATGATGCGTAGAGCAAGCAGCTCGGTTCAACCAGATGTTGGTGGGTTTCATGACTCGCATAATGAGACTCGAGCTGGTGCTAATGTGAATCCTCATGCCGCCATCCTGAATGCGGGAGGTTTAGCTGAACTCCTCATACTCGTCGATGGAGAGTTTTACCGAAGATGCAAGTACCCACTTTCACCGGAGTTACCAAGGACCCCTTGTTTCCTAACAAGTGGCTTCGTGAGTTGGAGAAGGCTTTCTGACATCTGCAATGCTCGGAAGCTCATAAGATTCTGTTTGCTTTGAACGAAGTTGCAACAAGAAGCCGATGCATGGTGGATCTCCACTCGGCCTGTTTTGGAAGGTTTGCATGCAGGAGTTGTAACTTGGGAGTTGTTCAAAGAGGCTTTTTGTATGAATTACTTTCCCGAGGCGGTGAAAGATGCAAAGGAAGCTGAGTTCATGGTTCTTACTCAAGGATCTCTGTCTGTGTTGGAGTACCAACAGAAGTTCGAGGAGCTTCATTTCTTTGCTCCGATTCTCGAAGGATGACCTCGCCAAAAAAAAAACATCCACCACCCCCCCCCCCCCCCCCCCCCCCCCCCCCCCCCCCCCCCCCCCCCCCCCTCCCCACGGGGGGCCCCCCCCCCACCCCCCCCCCCCTCCCAAACCCCCCCTATTTCTAACCCGAGATCCGTATTCCAGGTCCGAGAACCCGAAGGTCTAGTCGGGGTGAACTTGTGGAGTATCCGGATTGAAGCCCATGATCCATACCCAGGACCCATGGATCTGGATCCTATGTCTGAAAAGCCTGCCTTGGCTGGTGTGGGAAATTCTGGAAGTCATGTGTCGTTCAGAGATGTCCGGAATGAAGGTAAGATCTCCCCCATCTCTTATTTAGGGCTAGGTTGACCTTGGGTATCAACCCCCTAGTAAAAGCACCCTTGTATGGCAAATTACATGGGGGCGGTTACTAGTGGCGGTCGCTTAACCTAAGCGACCGGCCCAAGCGACCGCCCGGTCTGTTTTCGGGGATTTTGCCCTATTTTGCCCCCAGACTTCTATAAAAGGTAAACTCCGTCTCATTAACGATTATTTTATTCGTTATTTCTTATTTGGGAGTTAAGACGGCTGCGGGGAAGATCCGAAAGAGTCTCTGGATTACTGACAGTGGTTTGGAGGATCAGTTCTCTTCTTCTCTGACTTTCTGGTGTGAGGTATTGAACTAACCCTTCGTTCTCTACTCTCTTATCTCCGTTAGTTTAATTTTATCCTTTTTCCTCGTCACTGTGATTACCCCTTGGTTATTCTTTACCCTTTTTTTTATCTGCGTGAGATGGAATAACCATAAACGAACCCTGCTTCTGTGAGATGGAAAATTCAATAAAGGAGAGGGTTAGGGATAATCCACTGATGATAGGGGATTGTTTTCTCTTACCCTTTTGGCTTAGGGAGTGTTTAATTCGAGACTTAGGATGAGATTACTCGAAAACCGGATTGAAATCGAGTAATCAGAAGCCTGAGTTTCGAATTGAAGCTCACTGTTTTTGGGGCGGTCACTAGTGGCGGTCGCTTAACCTAAGCGACCGGCACAAGCGACCGGCTGGTAAACAGTGACCAAATAGATTTCGGTTTTGATTCAATTTGGTTTATGTAACTTATATATTCTAATAACCCTGTGTTTAGGTGACTACTGTTTAAAAGAAAAGTCTACTAATAATTACTGGATTCCATTTTACGGACATTTCAGTATATGCAAAGTAAGGACAGTCTATCTTATCTATTTATGTATACTTCAGCATGTTGATTTAGCAATTGTTATTCTTAATCTGTACCAATATATACTGCTGTAGTTTCATATATAATGCTGTCATACTACTGCTGTTTACTTTAATTTCATGTTTACTTTGTGGTTTGTGATTGTTATGAGATGGTGGTAGTTGGTATATGATTATGATAGTTGGGGTATTCCTTTTGGGATATCTTAGCTGATGTTATCAGGAGGCTGTGGAATGGGACACAAGCCTGCTGATGCCTTCAGCACTATCATGATTGATTGATGACATTGTTAGGATGAGTCTAGATTGCATGGCTAGGTACCCCACATGCTACTACCCTTTCGGTAGGGGAATTGAAACCGAGTGACCCGTGATGACAGTGATGTGACTTGGTGGTCCACTGTTGGTCATGAAATGGTAGGGTTGCATATGTTAGGGTTGGGCTCATGGATGTCCAAGGACCGGACCGGGTGTCGGGAGGAATCATGAGAGCATCCGCCCCAATGATATGTGGATGACCATAGGGTTATGGAGTAGAGTCCAACAGAGGTAGCCAGTCCGTGAGGATTCTTACTCCTAGGTTGCGAAGGATACTGAACCGAGTTGGTCGGTGCCATAGGGGATGTATCTGGACTTCATGTAGACATGTAACCATTATGACCTTGCATTGGATTAGAAACCCAGACATGCGCCAGTACTCATTACCAATGGTCGTGGTGAGAGAGTGTGGACTTAACCCCTAACCATGGTCTGTGAGCCGGTGTGGACTTTCCCTTTTTCCCTGGATCCCTACGAGGGTAACCAGTCCTTGCCGGATCGAGTGATGAGACTTACCCGAGGAGGGCTGGTGTTTATCTTAAAGCATGTCGGCTATTAGAGACTTGCATAGTTAGAAATCATAGCATCATTCATGTTTTTGCATTCATTCATATTCTTGATGTATCATGGTATTTTTGGATGATGGATGAGATATATGATTGTTTCTTCGAGTTCTTTAGAACTCATTCCTTTATTCTTTGTATGTTTTTAGCTTATACGAGAGGAGGGAATTGTATCTGAAGATGGGTTGGTTCCCTATGAAGGAACCATCCCGTTTGAAGAAGACGTGGCACCGCCAGCGGGAGATGGAAATAGCATGTGCGGGAGTTCCTGCGGTTGCATGGAGGGCGCTTATCGCACCGGTTGATGGTCTGACTGGAGAAGAATTGGAGGACTCCTCACCTCATTAAACTGGAATCTAAGTTCATTAACTTAGAGAAACAAACTGGAAAGAAACTGATTTAAACACTTTTATTCCGCTGCCCTCATTTTTGACTTATTCATTACTCTTTATTTTTTTTCCTTTGTTATTGGAGCATTTTGGGCTTCTGTAATTCCTTTAATTTAGTTATTGGATATTCTTGCTCATGATTATCTGTATTTGTCTTAAATATTGTTGATAGACTAAAACCTTGGATCTTGTGACGGATCGCACCCACGGGTTGTCGGGCGGGTAACCGAGACCGACGGGTGGGGTGTGACAGTGTGGTATCAGAGCCATGGTTTTACGAAGTCAATAATAATTAATACAAGTATTAGACGAGCAATCGAGTCATAGATCCGAAGTGACTCAAAAGAATTAGAGTGAGTAATAGAACACCTTTTGTTAGAAACAAAATGATAAAGTAAGTGGATCCTATTTTGAATAACTTACAATAAGTCAAGTGAAATATATTCTCACACAGTAATTATCAAGAAAATGCATAAGAGACAATAATACAAGTGCAATAAACATAACTGTGTTTCATTAATAAGATAAGGCCTTACATAATTTGGAGCGTACTCTACGCTTTACAAAATGTTAGGGAATGAACATGTGCTGAATAAAAACTACAATAAACATATCTAAACCCTAACGTCGATCTTGAATCATAGTGAATCAAAACCTAGACCTATCTACTGCTTGTGGTGGTGGTGGTGGAGCTAGTCTCATCTGGCGGAGTATGTCAAGGCACTCTGCTATCTGGCCCCTCATCTCTACCTGCCCCTGCTCGAACTGGTCCATCCGAGTGAACAGACCCCTAGCCCAAGGTGGTGCGATCTCCGAAGTATCCCGAGTCCCGGATGTGCCTCTGTCTCGAAGCCGGGAAGGTGGTGGCGAGTCTGCATGATCCTCATCATCAGTCTCTACATCCATGTCCTCCTGCTCGGCTGGCATCTCTGGTGAGTTTGGTCCGCCCGTTAAGTGCATCTGAGCGACCAATCTGTATCCTATGGTACCGCTATGCCCAAGCGGGATAGTCTCCTCTCCCTCGAAGTCGACCCCGAAGTGCTCAAAGATCCGTGTCGAAGCCGCCCGTATCCAAGGTTTGCTCCCCTCGGATGTGTCACTCGGTAGATCATGGCATTTTGGATTATGTAAGCCAAGTCTACACGGTAGCGAGTGTACACTGAAAAAGGTCATCATAGCTTTGCATGAGTGAAATCTCACTCGATGACCTGCCTTAGGCGGCAAGTTCCGTGCTATGATCCTGGAAATGATCCTGCATGAGGGATACAGCTCAGTCACTGACTCTACCCCGCTGCACTCCTGTGGGCAAATGCTCGAGTAGATGAGAGCTCTCTCCTCCCAGTGAATGACATCGTCTGACTCAGCCCCCGGCTCGAACCATCTCCTGTCGCCGTGGATGTATGGCACGTCTAGGATGTGAGCCAACTCCTCTGTGTGGAGAAGCGTATGTCCGTGGTCTTCACCCGGCTCTCTATCACTAGCCTAGTGTCGTGCTCTCCATCCATCTCTCTGTGGAAGGTCAGGTTGCTGTAGAATAACTTGACTAGCTTGGGATAGGCGTCCTCGTTCAAAAACAAGGTACCTCTCCAACCCACAGCCTCAAATCTACTCTCGATCTGGAGGCTGTGCTACCTGCGAAGTCACTACTTGGTCGACCATACTCGATCGCACGATGACTGAAGTGGCCAAAGTATAGCTCCTGTGCCTCCAGGGATCTAAAGTAGTCTGGATGGACTGGGTCATGTGCGTCACCTCTACCTCGACCACGACCTTGGCCGCGAATGGGTACTCTCCTACCTCCGCGGGCAGCCATCTAGTGAGAAAATCTGTTTTTAGGCGAAAAAAAATGCAAAATGAGAAGCTATGAGATGTCTAATAATTACATATTTGTGTAAAAATGCGTAGTGAACAGTAGATCTATGCCTAGACATGTTATGGGATGTAAAAGAAACATTTTTTTGCACAAAAGAAAACCTAAAAACAGTTACACATTGTAGTTCTATCATGCAAACCATAGAAATGAAGGTTTTCATGAGATGATTACACATGTAGCGTGTATGCGTCGCGTGGGAAGTAAATCCGAAGCCAACGGAGTCTCCAAAATACCTTCCTAACCCTTTGCACGAAATCCCCAGAGCCCAAATCGCGTTTTGAGAAGTGTAAGAATGAAATATGACCCAAAAATCGTATTTGAAGCGTTGCTGTCGCGCGTATTTTGGGGCGGTCACTAGTGGCGGTCGCTTAACTTAAGCGACCGGCTCAAGCGACCGGTCCGATTCTTGTTGCACCAAATTTTGGATTTTTGGCTCTGTTTTGTGGATTTTTGGAATTTGTGCTTGCTTTGCTTCTTGTTTGTGAATGTTGGTACTTGTTGTGGAATAATCTTGACTTGTGGAATCTTTTCCGGATTTAATCTTTGAGCGTTGCTAATCTCCGGAATTCTTTCGCGAGAATGGTTCAATTAAGGAATCGTCTTGTTAATGGTCAAGTTGGAGAAGAAGGTGGTGAGAATCGAGAATCGTGTTGAGATACTGCGGTAAACACTGGGACCCGAGCCTCCCCGTGTTGAAATTCCTTCCACCGGTGGGAATCCTCCACTAGCACCGCAAGTAGTTTCTATTCGGGATGTGATGAACATTACGGGAAATATGATGCATCAGCGGCATAATCGGTTCTTGCTATGATGCAAGGTTTTGCGACTACTCGTGAGAATGCCCGGCGAGCTTTTAATCCTTATGGAGCTGGTACTACTGCAGTGGTAATGTTGTGGACGGTTTTGCCCCTGGTCCGCATGCAAGATTGATGGAGCATTTCTTGAAGCTTCGGATCCCGGCTTTTCTTGGTATTTCATCGGATGCATTGTTCCCGAACAAGTGGATCCGAGAGTTGGAGAAAGCTTTTCGCAACCTCCGTTGCAATGAAGCTCGAGAAGATTCTTTGTGCGGAAGCGAGAGCTGCGACATGAAGGCGATGCGTGGTGGAATGCTACCGGACCTATTTTGGAAGCATCGCACCCGGTTCTTACTTGGGAAATTTTCAAGGATGCATTTTGCAAGAATTATTTTCTCGAGTGCGTGAGAGATGCTAAGGAAGCGGAGTTCATGGCACTCACTCAAGGACCTAGTCTTGTTCGGAGTACCGAGAAGAAGTTTGAAGAATTGTTCTACTTTGCCCCCGATGCTTTCAAAGGTGACCGTGAGAAGGCAAAGAAGTTCTTCAAGGGTTTGAGGCCGTCATCGAAGACTTACACTGGCAATTCATCCTATTGTGGATTATGCCGAGATGGTACGAGAATGCTAAGAAGGTAGAAGAGAATGAGAGAGAGAATTATCTCTGCTCCGGCGTTACTGTCTCGAGAGGGAATCATTCGGGTGACCGTAACCGGAGATTCTCTAGGCCTGCTCCTTATCTCGCCCCTTCGTTTCAGCCTCGAGGAGCTAGTTCCGGTTTCACCTGCGCCGAGCTATGGTTCTAGTGGTGCACCGGCGCGTCCTGTTGCTTTGGTAGTCGAGTCTTGGACCGATCTATGCCAACCCTCGTCCGGTAGCTAATAACCGGAGGCCTGCTTATACTTCTTCGGCAGCTCCCTCGTGGGTGGTAGGGATTTGATCTGCTTTAAGCGTGGGAAGCGGGGTCATTATTCTCGCATAGCGCACTCGAAGCCGAATCCTCGGGTGTCGGCTTTAAAGCTTTGTTTCGAGTGTTCCAGCTGGTAAAGTTTACGGTGTTGTTGGTTCCGAGTGCGAGACAGATCACGATGTTGTGACGGGTATCATTTCGGTATCATCTACCTCTGCTTTCGTATTATTTGATCTTGGTGCATCGCATTCATTCATAGCATCTTCTTTTGTGAGTCGTATTCTGTTACACTTGCGAAGTTGGATAGAGGACTAGTAATTAGTACTCCAACTAGATCTGTTGTTAGATTAGATGAAGTGGTTGAATCTTGTCCGGTGGTTATTGCTTGGTAGAACCCTTGAAGCCCGTCGATCAAGTTAGACATGTCCGATTTTGATGTAATATTTGGAATTGATTGGCTATCTAAGTATGGTGCGGTTATCCTTTGTTCGGAAAGGAAGGTCTTGTTTCATCCTACGAATGATGATAGTCCATTTGAGTATGAATGTAGTCGGGGAGAAGTTGAGTAAGAAGATAGTGGCTGCTCTCTGCGAAAGTCGGGCGGTGGACTAAGAATGTTGGACTTCTTTCCTCTTACGTAGATGTCTCGGAAGGTGTGAAACGGTTGTATCGATATCGAAGTTGTCGGGGACTTTCTCGATGTTTTCCCCGATGATTTGTCTGGTTTGCCTCCGGAGAGGGAGTTAGAATTTTCAATTGATCTAATTCCCGGAGCAGCTCCTGTGTCGAAAGCTCCGTGCCGGATGGCTCCGGCGAGTTGAAGGAACTTCAGACTCGGTTAAATGATTTGTCAAGCAAAGGGTTTATCCAACCCGGTGTTTCACCGTGGGGAGCCCCGGTTTTGTTTGTGAAGAAGAAGGACGGTAGTATGCGAATGTGCATAGATTATCGGGAATTAAACAAGTTGACGATAAAAAATAAATATCCTCTCCCTAGGATCGACGACTTGTTTGATCAGTTGAAGGGTGCCTCTGTGTTCTCAAAGATCGATCCGAGATCTGGGTACCATCGATTAAGAGTAAAGTCCGATGATGTGTGCGGGACTGCATTTAGGACTAGATATGGGCATTATGAATTCCGAGTTATGCCTTTTGGTCTTACTAATGCACCGGCGGCGTTCATGGATCCGATGAATCGGGTATTTCAGGGATGTCTTAGATAAATTTATCATTGTGTTTATCGATGACATTCTGATCTATTCAAAGGGCGAAGAAGAACACGTTGGACATCCGAGTTTTGCCTTGCGGTTGAGAGAGAAGAAGTTGTTTGCCAAGTTCAGCAAATGTGACTTTTGGTTACCTAAAGTTATGTTCCTAGGTCACATCGTTTACTGCTGACGGAATTAAAGTCGATCTGCAAAAGTTCAAGTTTGTGAATGATTGGGACCAACCTAAGTCGATCACGGAAATTCGAAGTTTTCTTGGTATGGCGGGTTATTATAGGCGCTTCATTGAGAATTTCTCCGAGAATCTCAGCACCTATGACAAAGCTTACCGAAAAAGGAGTCAAGTTTGAGTGGAGCGAAGCTCTGTGAAGAGAGTTTTCAAGAACTCAAGAAAAGGTTAACTAACACTCCTGTGTTGACGATACCGAGATGACTCCGGAGGTTTGACGGTGTATACCGATGCCTCTAAAGTTGGTTTGGGTTGCGTTTTGATGCGGCATGGGAAGGTGGTAGCTTATGCTTCTAGGCGGTTGAAGAACTACGAGCATAATTATCCTACTCATGACTTGGAATTGGCAGCGGTGGTTTTTGCTCCGAAGATTTGGCGTCACTATCTTTATGGTGAAAAGATATCTATTTTCATCGACCACAAGAGTCTCAAGTATTTCTTTACTCAAAAGGAGTTGAATATGAGACAGAGAAGATGGCTAGAAGCTGGTGAAGGACTACGATTGTGATATTCAATATCATCCGGGGAAAAGCTAATGTGGTTGCTGATGCCTTAAGTAGAAAGAGTAATCGAGGAAGTGTGGTTCGACATGTCTCGATAAGCCCTTATTGTTCTCCATAGTAAGATTTGGACTTGAGATTTTGCCGAGAAAGTTACGTGCTGTTTTTGCATTTGTATCGGTTCGACCAAGTTTGAGGGACCGAATTGTTGCTCTACGGTTGGCTGATCCGAGAATTGAAGAAAAAGATTGACTTGATCACTTCAAAGACTAAGGACGTGGAAGATTTCTCCCTAGCCTTTGATGGTGCTCTTGTTTTTAGAGGAAGAGTTTGTGTTCTGCGGTGGAAGACCTCGGAAGCGAAATCTTGGTGATGCTCATCGGTCCATCTTTACTATTCATCCTGGAAGCGTGAAGATGTACCATGATATGAAAGGGTATTTTTGGTGGTGCGGCATGAAGAACGATGTGGAAGATTTCATCGCTAAATGTGGGACTTGTCAACGTGTGAAAGCTGTCCGGCGGCCTTCGTGCGGCCTTACGCAACCTCTTCCGGTACCTAGTTGGAAATGGGAAGACATTGCTATGGATTTTGTCAGTTGGTCTGCCCGATCTGGAAAAGGGAATGACTCGGTGTGGGTGATAGTGGACCGATTAACCAAATCAGCACACTTCATTTCGATGAAGATCACCTATTCCATGGATAAGTTGGCCCGACTCTATGTTGATAATGTAGTGAGATTGCATGGTGTTCCGGTTAGCATTGTGTCGGACGAGAGACCCGAGGTTTACGTCGCGTTTACGGAATAGTCTGCGAAAGCTCCGGGTACTCGGCTGAATTTGAGTCTTGCTCATCATCCTCGGACCGATGGCCAATCGGAAAGGACCATCTGATTTTGGAAGATATGCTTAGAGCGTGTGTCATAGATATGAGTGGTAGCTGGGATGACCACCTAGCCTTGGTGGAGTTTGCTTATAACAACGAGCTATCGGTCTACTATTGGAATGGCCCCGTTTAAAGCTACGTATGGGAAGACTTGCGAGAACTCCTCTGTATTGGGATGAAGTTGGGGAAAGGCGTGTTCTTGGCCCTGATCTAATCGAAATCACCGGCACTATGGTGGATATGATTAGAGAAAGGATCAAAAGCTGCTCGGTCTCGACGAAGTCCTATGCGGATAAAAGAAGGTCGACCTTGAGTTTCAAGTTGGTGAGCGTGCGTTTTTGAAAGTTTCGCCGATGAAAGGAGTCATGCGTTTCAATGTTAAGGGAAAACTCAGCCCTAGGTATATTGGTCCCTTTGACATTATTGAGAAGGTTGGACCGATAGCTTATCGGTTGGCTTTGCCCCGTCTCTTGCTGGTGTGCATGATGTATTCCATGTATCTATGCTAAGGCAATGCTTGATAAGTGCGGGAACAGCTGCTTCAGCATGAACCGGAAGGGTTGAGTGCGGATTTAACGTATGAGGAAGAACCGGCGGAGATTTTGGACCGAAAGGACAAGCGGTTGAGAAATCGGACTATACCTTTGGTGAAGATCGGATGGAAGAATCACTCTTTTGAGGAAGCATCTTGGGAGAAAGAAGATGAGATGCGGTCCAAGTATCCTCACCTTTTTGGACCTTCAGGTACGTTGTAATTTCGGGGACGAAATTTCTTTTAAGGAGGGAGGAATGTAATACCCCCCGTATTTCTAACCCGAGATCCGTATTCCAGGTCCGAGAACCCGAAGGTCTAGTCGGGTGAACTTGTGGAGTATCCGGATTGAAGCCCATGATCCATACCCAGGACCCATGGATCTGGATCCTATGTCTGAAAAGCTTTGCCTTGGCTGGTGTGGGAAATTCGGAAGTCATGTGTCGTTCAGAGATGTCCGGAATGAAGGTAAGATCTCCCCCATCTCTTATTTAGGGCTAGGTTGACCTTGGGTATCAACCCCCTAGTAAAAGCACCCTTGTATGGCAAATTACATGGGGGCGGTTACTAGTGGCGGTCGCTTAACCTAAGCGACCGGCCCAAGCGACCGCCCGGTCTGTTTTCGGGGATTTTGCCCTATTTTGCCCCCAGACTTCTATAAAAGGTAAACTCCGTCTCATTAACGATTATTTTATTCGTTATTTCTTATTTGGGAGTTAAGACGGCTGCGGGGAAGATCCGAAAGAGTCTCGGAATTGCGACGGTGGTTTGGAGGATCAGTTCTCTTCTTCTCTGACTTTCTGGTGTGAGGTATTGAACTAACCCTTCGTTCTCTACTCTCTTATCTCCGTTAGTTTAATTTTATCCTTTTTCCTCGTCACTGTGATTACCCCTTGGTTATTCTTTACCCTTTTTTTTATCTGCGTGAGATGGAATAACCATAAACGAGAACCACAGCACGTGAGATGGAAAATTCAATAAAGGAGAGGGTTAGGGATAATCCACTGATGATAGGGGATTGTTTTCTCTTACCCTTTTGGCTTAGGGAGTGTTTAATTCGAGACTTAGGATGAGATTACTCGAAAACCGGATTGAAATCGAGTAATCGAAGCACGAGTTTCGGATTGAAGCTCACTTGTTTTTGGGCGGTCACTAGTGGCGGTCGCTTAACCTAAGCGACCGGCACAAGCGACCAGCTGTAATGAGTGACCAAATAGATTTCGGTTTTGATTCAATTTGGTTTATGTAACTTATATATTCTAATAACCACTGTGTTTAGGTGACTACTTTGTTTAAAAGAAAAGTCTACTAATAATTCTTTGGATTCCATTTTACGGACATTTCGGTATATGCAAAGTAAGGACAGTCTATCTTATCTATTTATGTATACTTGACATGTTGATTTAGCAATTGTTATTCTTAATCTGTACCAATATATACTTGCTGTAGTTTCATATATAATGCTTTGTCATACTACTGCTGTTTTTACTTTAATTTCATGTTTACTTTGTGGTTTGTGATTGTTATGAGATGGTGGTAGTTGGTATATGATTATGATAGTTGGGGTATTCCTTTTGGGATATCTTAGGCTGATGTTATCGGGGAGGTGTGGAATGGGACACAAGCCTGCTGATGCCTTCAACACTATCATGATTGATTGATGACATTGTTAGGATGAGTCTAGATTGCATGGCTAGGTACCCCACATGCTACTACCCTTTCGGTAGGGGAATTGAAACCGAGTGACCCGTGATGACAGTGATGTGACTTGGTGGTCCACTGTTGGTCATGAAATGGTAGGGTTGCATATGTTAGGGTTGGGCTCATGGATGTCCAAGGACCGGACCGGGTGTCGGGAGGAATCATGAGAGCATCCGCCCCAATGATATGTGGATGACCATAGGGTTATGGAGTAGAGTCCAACGAGAGGTAGCCGATCCGTGAGGATTCTTACTCCTAGGTTGCGAAGGATCTTGAACCGAGTTGGTCGGTGCCATAGGGGATGTATCTGGACTTCATGTAGACATGTAACCATTATGACCTTGCATTGGATTAGAAACCCAGACATGCGCCAGTACTCATTACCAATGGTCGTGGTGAGAGAGTGTGGACTTAACCCCTAACCATGGTTTGTGAGCCAGGTGTGGACTTTCCCTTTTTCCTGGATCCCTACGAGGTAACCGGTCCTTGCCGGATCGAGTGATGAGACTTACCCGAGAGGAGGGCTGGTGTTTATCTTAAAGCATGTCGGCTATTAGAGACTTGCATAGTTAGAAATCATAGCATCATTCATGTTTTTGCATTCATTCATATTCTTGATGTATCATGGTATTTTTGGATGATGGATGAGATATATGATTGTTTCTTCTTGAGTTCTTTAGAACTCATTCCTTTATTCTTTGTATGTTTTTAGCTTATACGAGAGGAGGGAATTGTATCCGAAGATGGGTTGGTTCCCTATGAAGGAACCATCCCGTTTGAAGAAGACGTGGCACCGCCAGCGGGAGATGGAAATAGCATGTGCGGGAGTTCCTGCGGTTGCATGGAGTGCGCTTATCGCACCGGTTGATGGTCTGACTGGAGAAGAATTGGAGGACTCCTCACCTCATTAAACTGGAATCTAAGTTCATTAACTTAGAGAAACAAAGCTGGAAAGAAACCGATTTAAACACTTTTATTCCGCTGCCCTCATTTTTGACGTATTCATTACTCTTTATTTTTTTCCTTTGTTATTGGAGCATTTTGGGCTTCTGTAATTCCTTTAATTTAGTTATTGGATATTCTTGCTCATTGTCGCATTGGTCGGGGGGGGGGGGGGGGGGGGGGGAGCCGGCCGATCGACCAATCCACTCGACCAATGAGTCTTTGTCTTTGGCAATTAGGTTGTTCTTGCTCTATTTAAGTCCAATCTCGAGTCCACTTCGTATTTGCTGCCTCCAAACTCTCTGGAGCGGACCAAAGACCTCTGCAAGTCATCTCCCTTGCATCCTTGGTGTTTTCTTGACGGATCTTCGTCGAAATTCTTCTTTTTGCATCAAAAGGTATGTCTACTCTCTCTTCTTCTCCTCCATCTTTGTTTTTTCTTTCCTTTTTGAGTTGAGACAGTAGAAGAGATGCTGCATTCTCTGTTGCAAACATCTCTGAACATGTTCTCATGATCATCCTAAGGATTTGAGGCTAGAACAATGATCTTAACCATGATCATTGCAAGCTTTTGAAGGAATCATGATCAAACCATGATCTAATCTTGTTAAACATCTGATTTGAATTCTGATCTCTTTGGATCTTCTATGTTGATCATGTTAGTAGTTAGTTATTGTGTGTTTTCTTTCCATGATCCATGATCTATCAATCTCTAATTGTTCTCTTCTACCATACTATGTGTTCTTCATGAAGCATGGTAGTTACATATATGGTAGGTTTTATTTCCTTATTTAGATTTATGCTTCTAAGCCTTGTTCCTTGAAGATCTAAGTATGTTTTCATGAAACCTTTACCTGAAGCAATGATCCATCCTCCTATTATTCCTGTCTTTGATTTCTATTTCGAATTCATCAAGATCCATGGTTGATCTAATTATGGTAACTTTTTGTTTCCTAATTTGGATCTTGATGTCTTGTTTGGATTGGTGTTTTGAAGTCCCCTATATGTTAGAATACTACTGATGTAGTTTACCCCTTGATTAGTACCCTTTTGAACCACCAAATTCGGATTTCATATCTTAAAACTCGATTTTATAGGCTATCTCTGCATTGGTCGATCGGGGCCATTGACCAATCCACTCGACCAATGAGTACAGACAACTCCAGTTTGGTCTGTTTTGGATGTTTTGGTATCTTTTCTGTTAGGGATCTTTCCTAATATGTTGTATACACTTGTTTAGGACCTTCTTCTCAAGTTTGCCAAGATCTTACTTGATTTCTTAGGATTCCTTTGCGGGTTATAAAAGGTAAGGATGGTTATTTCCTTAATTACATAGATAGCATGAATCTAGTTTCTATATTTGAATATCATTGACATGTTTCCTAAATTAGATTCTTACAATGATATACTACTGTTGCATAACTTTGATTACAGTAGCATTACTTATTCATATTAAATTGACTCATGTATGATTTACTTACCAATTATATACAAGTGATTGTAATTATTGATTTCCTTCCATATATGAAGTTACCATATATGTGATGATATGAATTGATGCATGTGTATGCTTAAGTATGGTTTGGAAAGGAGAGGTGTCCTTTTGACACTTCTGTCCTTGGACTACTACGGGAATATTATGGGATGTTTCCGGAGATGCCCTCTAGACACCTTCCTAAACTGTTGGATGACATATCTAGGATTGTCTAGTAGTGTTTGGCTAGGATGTCCTGTTATGTCAGACCCTAATCGGAGGGGTATTGAGACCGAACGACCCGTGGTAGCAATGGGGATTCATGGGCGCTCAAGACCGGTAACCAACCCGTGAGAGGACAGGAATCACATTGTGGGGGCCATTTATTGGTAGGGTTGCATATGGTTAGACTTGGGCTCACGGGCGCTTAAGACCGGTAGCCAACCCATGAGAGGACGTGAGAGCTTCCCGTTTACCATATGTGGATAACCAATAGGGTTGATGAGTCCGTAGTCAGGGACTATGAGGACTCTAGTGTGAAGGATACCGGAAAGGATCGTCGGGGACGAGGAATGGAAGTATCTGGATCCGACTTGATGTAACTAAGTAGAAGACTTGCATTTGGCTAGGTTTTACCCCGACATGCGCCGGTACTTATACCAAATGGTTGTGAGAGAGTGTGTTGACTTAACCCCTGCCATGGTTTGTCCTGAGGGATGAAGGACCCATTACCAATCGGCTGCTCAAGACCGGTGAAATGATCCGTGAGAGAATCCAAGATATCTTAAATGGTTGAGGATGTGAGTGGACTTTCTTAAAGAAGTACGGTGTTATGACTTAAAGCATGTTTGCCAATAGAGACCAGCATACATAGAGTTAGTTTCATTCATTCATTGCTTGTCTCATATCATATTGCATTTATGATTGTTCTGGAATCCTGCCATTTATGTTATTATGGATTTTAATCGCCTTTATCGAGTTTCTTTGAAACTCATTCCTTTATTGTACAATGTTGTTAGACTATCCTGCAGGTACTGAGTACTATGACGGTCCCTATGAAGAAGCGCAAGGCGAAGAGGCATATCTCCAGGAAGGTGATTGCGGTTACCACAATTACTTTGAAGATTCCGCGAGGGGTTATGCTCCGTACGATGCTTAGTCCGACCATTGAGTGGAAGCGTCCTTGTGCCATTTATGAGATTTACACTTATAAGGATGTTGTCTATAAAGTGGAGAACAATTTAGTTACCCATTGTACTTGCTATTGGGATTAGATTTTGTCTAGTTTATTCTTTTAGAGCTACTTTTCCGCTGGTTGTAGAGTGGGATATTTGCCTCACTTTACTTATCTGTTTGACACTCTGATTATATCTATTATTCTGATTCATTTATGATTCATTCTTCCTTATTGGATCTATGATTTATCTTCCGCACTTTTATTATGATTATGTTATTGTTTATGTGGGAGGTTGATCACTCGATACCTGATCTTCGGGCTGTGGATCACACTCTCGGGTATGCCAGATAGGGTACCGGCTGGGAGGGCGTGACAGGTGCAGAACTCGAAGAAGTTGGAAGAAACAGAGAAGGAAAGTGCTCGTGTGCAAAAGCCCTGGCAGTCAAGGAATTCTGGTTTGGTTGGTCGTAATGACCGGCGTTTTGTGAGACCTACACCCTACCCCACTCCTACCTTTCAGCCTAAGAGTGTAGGTCAGAACTCGGGTTTTCAGCAGCCCGGCCAGTTTAGACAGTATGGTGGAAACCGACCACCAGCAAGTGCAAGTGCAAGTGCTAGGCCTTTTGTTCAGAAGCCCTCTGTTGCAGCCACCCCTGTTGGATCCAGCAATCCTGTTTGCTTCTACTGCAAGCAAGCTGGTCATTTCGCTCGTGCCTGTCCGAAGCGGCTTGCCCAGCAGCCTGCTCCAGTGGTGAAGAGTGCTCCTGCTCCTCCCTCTGGTAGATTTTTCAGTATTTCCAGTGCTGAGCAAGATCCAAGCCATGATGTGATTACAGGTACATTGTTAGTTGCTTCTATTTCTGCATTTGTCTTATTTGATACGGGTGCATCTCATTCGTTTATGTCATCTGCATTCATCAAGAAGACTAACATAATCCCTGAGAAGTTGTCTAGTTGTTTATTGATTAGTACACATACTGGTCCTGTTGTGAAACTAGATAAGGGATTATCTAAATGTCCTGTGTTGATTGGTGAGAAGAACTTGGAAGCCAATTTTGTAATTCTTGATATGAGGGACTTCGATATTATTTTGGGAATTGATTGGTTAACAGCCCACAAAGCTGTGTTCCTTTGTTCCTCAAAGAAGATTCAGTTCCATATTTGTGGAAGTCCGGTCTTAGAATTTCAGGGGGAAAAGAGAAGGGTTTGTAAGAAGGTGTTGTCCGCACTGATGCAAGTCTATGCCCTAGTGGATGATGCTTCATCTGAAGGCAAGGGTAAAGTGGAGAAAAGAGTCGATGAAGTCAGAGTTGTCTGCAACTTTGTTGATGTCTTCCCTGATGATCTATCGGGAGTTCCTCCAGACGGGGATGTCGAGTTTTCTATTGATCTCGTCCCTGGTGCCGCTCCGGTATCTAAAGCTCCGTATAGGATGGCTCCTACTGAGTTGAAAGAGTTGCAAAATCAGTTGAATGAGCTCATTGATAGAGGTTTCGTACAACCTAGTGTATCACCTTGGGGAGCTCCGGTCTTGTTTGTCAAGAAGAAAGACGGTAGTATGCGCTTGTGCATCGACTACCGTGAGTTGAATAAGCTGACTATCAAGAATAGATACCCGCTGCCCAGAATTGATGATCTCTTCGATCAGTTAAGGGTGCAGTTGTGTTCTCAAAGATTGACTTAAGGTCAGGATATCACCAATTGAAAGTGAAGTCTAGTGATATCTTCAAGACAGCTTTCCGAACGCGGTATGGTCACTACGAGTTTAGAGTCATGCCCTTCGGATTGACCAATGCTCCTGCGGTGTTCATGGACCTCATGAATCGAGTATTTCACGATGTGCTTGATAAGTTTGTGATTGTTTTCATTGATGACATCTTGATCTATTCGAAGAGTGAAGAAGAGCATGCGAGTCATCTAAGTTTCACTTTGCAAAGGTTGCGAGAAAAGAAGTTGTTCGCTAAGTTTAGCAAGTGTGATTTCTGGCTTAAGAGAGTGGTATTCCTTGGTCATGTGGTTTCAGCCGAAGGTATTCGTGTCGATCCTGAAAAGGTTCAAGCTGTGGCTGATTGGGAAAGACCGAAGTCGGTAACGGAAATAAGAAGTTTTCTTGGATTGGCGGGTTACTACAGAAGGTTTATTGAGAACTTTTCTCGGTTGGCTGCTCCTATGACTAAGTTGACCAGGAAATAAGAGAAGTTTGTTTGGTCTGACGCCTGTGAGAAGAATTTCCAAGAGTTGAAAGATAGATTGACAAGTGCCCCGGTTTTGACTATACCCGATAGTTCCGGTGGTATGACAGTTTATACCGATGCGTCAAAGATTGGATTGGGTTGCGTCTTGATGCAACATGGCAAGGTCGTAGCCTATGCTTCTCAGCAGTTGAAAGATTATGAGCGGAATTACCCCACTCACGATCTAGAACTTGCCGCTGTTGTCTTTGCCTTGATGATTTGGAGACATTACCTCTACGGTGAGAAGATTGCCATTTTCACGGATCATAAGAGTTTGAAATACTTCTTTACCCAAAAGGAGTTGAACATGAGACAAAGGAGATGGTTGGAGCTAGTCTCTGATTATGATTGTGATATTCAGTATCACCCTGGGAAAGCAAACGTTGTTGCCGATGCTCTTAGTAGGAAGAACCAGAAGAAGACTTTGGATTTGAATGCGTTGAGTTTACCATTGTGGTCTTCTATTGAGAGTTTCGATTTGGAAATCGTCCCTGAGAATTCTGATTTTATTCTTTCTGCCATGACGGCAAGATCTGGTCTTAGAGATAAGATTGTTGCTCTGCAGAGTTCCGATCAAGAGCTTTTGATCAAAGTTGAGAAGATTTCTTCGAATCCTGAGTCGGACCCTGACTTTGGTATATCCATGGATGGTGCTTTATTGTTTAGAGGAAGACTGTGTGTGCCTGCAAACGATGAAATTAAGAATGAAATATTGAAGGAAGCACACCAGTCGGTCTTTACTATACACCCGGAAGCACCAAGATGTACAAGGACTTGAAGGAACATTTTTGGTGGATTGGTCTAAAGGCGGATGTTGATGATTTTGTTGCCAAGTGTGAGACTTGCCAACGTGTGAAAGCCGTTCGACAACCTCCATCTGGATTACTTCAGCCTCTCCCTATTCCTAGTTGGAAGTGGGAGGATATCTCCATGGACTTTGTGACTAGCTTGCCTCGGACAAGTAAAGGCAATGACACTTGTGTGGGTGATTGTTGATAGGTTGACCAAATCAGCCCATTTCATTCCTATGAAGATCACTCATACTCTGGATAAGCTAGCAAGGCTTTATGTGGATAATGTGGTTCGTCTGCATGGTGTGCCTTTGAGTATTGTTTCGGATCGTGATCCTAGGTTCACCTCAAGGTTTTGGAATAGTTTGCGGAAGGCCTTGGGAACCCAATTGAACTTGAGTACAGCTCATCATCCACGGTCGATGGACAATCGAGCGGACAATTCAGACATTGGAAGACATGCTCGGATCTTGTGTGGTGGATATGGGTGGAAATTGGGATGAACACCTAGCTTTGGTTGAGTTTGCCTATAACAACGGTTATCAAGCAACAATAGGCATGGCTCCATTCAAGGCTTTGTATGGCGGTACTTGTAGGACACCTTTGTCTTGGACTCGAGACAGTTGAAAGAAAAGTCTTAGGTCCTGAAATGATTGAAGCTACGAGTGCTATGGTAGATATGATAAGAGAAAGGATTAAGTCTGCCCAATCAAGACAGAAATCTTATGCTGATAAGAGAAGGACCGATTTGGAATTTCAAGTTGGAGAGAAAGTCTTTCTGAAGGTTTCACCAATGAAGGGTGTGATGAGATTCAATGTTAAGGGAAAGCTTAGCCCTCGTTTCATTGGACCTTTCGAGATTTTGGAAAAGGTTGGACCTGTTGCGTGTCGATTAGCATTACCTCCGCCTCTTGCTGGTGTTCACAATGTGTTTCATATTTCGATGCTCCGAAAATACATAGAGAATCCGGAACACATTTTGCAGCAAGCACCTGAAGGACTTAGTGCTGATTTGACCTACGATGAAGAACCGGCCGAAATCTTGGATAGGAAGGACAAGCAGCTACGGAATTGCACCATCCCTTTGGTGAAGATTCGGTGGAAGAACCATACCCCTGAAGAAGCTTCTTGGGAGAAGGAAGAAGACATGAAGGAGAAGTTTCCTTACCTCTTTGGAAGCACAGGTACGCTTTCAATTTCGAGGACGAAATTTCTTTAAGGGGGGGAGAATGTGAAACCCAGCCCTAACCCTGACCCGGAAACCTTCTTATTTGTAGGTCCAGTGACCCGAAGTAAAGTAAGAAGTCAGCTTTGGGCCATCCCAGTGGAGGACTTGGTGTCTGGCTTTGAATCCATGAGAGTTGATGATGAAGTTCTATTTATGGAAACTGAATCTTGATGAAGATCGGATTAGTTGATGGACTTGGAGTGCTCTCTATCTTGGTTTGAAGGCATTTCTACCTATTAGGTAACTCACTTGACATGTGTGCAAAACCCCTTTAGGATTGAATTTGATCTGGGTCTTCAATTCCCTGTTTTGGAATTTCTGTCAGCATTGGTCGACTGATTGGTCGACTGGGCCAGTCGACCAATCCACTCGACCAATGAGTGCTGTATTTGGCAATTAGGTTTTTCTTGCTCTATTTAAGTCCAATCTCGAGTCTACTTCGTATTTGCTGCCTCCAAACTCTTTGGAACGAACCAAAGACCTCTGCAAGTCATCTCTCTTGCATCCTTGGTGATTTTCTTGACGGATCTTCATCGAAACTCTCCCTTTTGCATCAAAAGGTATGTCTACACTCTCTTCTTCTCCTCCATCTCTGATTTTCCTTCCTTTTAGAGTTGAGACAGTAGAGGAGATGCTGCATTCTCTGTTGCAAACATCTCTGGACTTGTCTCTCATGATCATCCTAAGGATTAATGGCTAGAACAATGATCTTAACCGTGATCATTGCAAGCTTTTGAAGGAATCATGATCAAACCATGATCTAATCTTTGTTTAACTTCTTATTTGAATTCTGATCTCCTTGGATCTTCTATATTGATCATGTTAGTAGTCAAATGCTGTGTTTTCTTTTCTTGATCCATGATCTATCAATCTCTAGTTGTTCTCTTCTACCATACTATGTGTTCTTCATGAATCATGATAGTTACATATATGGTAGGTTTTGTTTCCTTATTTAGATTTATGCTTTTAAGCCTATTTCCTTGAAGATCTAAGTATGTTTTTCATGATATCTTTACCTGAAGCAATGATCCATCCTCCTATTGTTCTTGTCTTTGATTTCTATCTAGAATTCTTCAAGATCCATGGTTGATCTAATTATGGTAACTTTTTGTTTCCTAATTTGGATCTTGAAGGCTTGATGGGATTAGTGTTTTGAGGTCCCCTTTATGTTAGGATACTACTGATGTAGTTTACCCCTTGATTAGTACCCTTTTGAACCACCAAATTCGGATTTCATATCTTAAAACTCTGTTTTTTGGCTACTGTCTGCATTGGTCGACTGATTGGTCGACTGGACCAGTCGACCAATCCACTCGACCAATGAGTACAGCAACTCCAGAATTGGTCTGTTTTGGATGTGTTGGTATCTTTCCTGTTAGGGATCTTTTTTAATATGTTGTATGCACTTGTTTAGGACCTTCTTCTCAAGTTTGCCAAGATCTTACTTGATTTCTTAGGCTTCCTTTGCGAGTTATAAAAGGTAAGCATGGTTACTTCTTTAACAACATAAATTGCATATCTTAGTTTCTATAATTGAAATCTTGTTAAGTTATTTCTTTAATTAGATTCTTATGATGTTATACTACTGTGGTACTGTCTTGATATCAGTAGCATTACTTAATCATATTGAATTGACTTATGTATGATTTACTTACCAATTATATACAAAGTGATTGTAATTATTGATTTCTTTCCATATATGAAGTTACCATATATGTGATGATATGAATTGATGCATGTGTATGCTTAAGTATGGTTTGGAAAGGAGAGGTGTCCTTTTGACACTTCTGTCCTTGGACTACTACGGGAATATTATGGGATGTTTCCGGAGATGCCCTCTGGACACCTTCCTAAACTGTTGGATGACATATCTAGGATTGTCTAGTAGTGTTTGGCTAGGATGTCCTGTTATGTCAGACCCTAATCGGAGGGGTATTGAGACCAAACGACTCGTGGTAGCAATGGGGATTCATGGGCGCTCAAGACCGGTAACCAACCCGTGAGAGGACAGGAATCACATTGTGGGGGCCATTTATTGGTAGGGTTGCATATGGTTAGACTTGGGCTCACGGGCGCTCAAGACCGGTAACCAACCCGTGAGAGGACGTGAGAGCTTCCCGTTTATCATATGTGGATGATCAATAGGGTTGATGAGTCCGTAGTCAGGGACTATGAGGACTCTAGTGTGAAGGATACCGGAAAGGATCGTCAGGGACGAGGAATGGACGTATCTGGATCTGACTTGATGTAACTAAGTAGAAGACTTGCATTTGGCTAGGCTTTACCCTGACATGCGCCGGTACTTAGACCAATGGTGATGTGAGAGAGTGGTGACTTAACCCCCAACCATGGAATGTCCCGAGGGATGCCGGACCCATTACCAACTGATGATGAGTGATTGAGACCTTCCTAAAGAAGTATGGTGCTATGACTTAAAGCATGTCTGCCAATAGAGACTAGCATACATAGAGTTAGATTCATTCATTCATTGCTTGTCTCATATCATATTGCATTTATGTTTGTTCTGAAATCCTGCCATTTATGTTATTATGGATTTAACTGCCTCTCTGAGTTTCTTTGAAACTCATTCCTTTATTGTACAATGTTTGTTAGACTATTCTGCAGGTACTGAATACTATGACGGTCCCTATGAAGAAGCGCAAGGCGAAGAGGCATATCTCCAGGAAGGTGATTGCGGTTACAACAATTACACTGATGATTCTGCGGGTGGTTATGCTCCGTACGATGCTTAGTCCGACCATTGAGTGGAAGCGTCCTTGTGCCATTTATGAGATTTATACTTATAAGGATGTTGTCTATAAAGTGGAGAACAATTTAGTTACCCATTGTACTTGCTACTGGGATTAGATTTTGTCTAGTTTATTCTCTTTTTGAGCTACTTTTCCGCTGGTTGTAGAGTGGGATTTTGCCTCACTTTACTTATCTATTTTTGACACTCTGATTATATCTAGTACTCTGATTTATATATGATTCATTATTTCCTTATTGGATCTATGGTTTATCTTCCGCACTTTTATTATGATTGTTCATGATTATGTTATTGTTTATGTGGGAGGTTGATTACTCGATACCTGATCTTCGGGCTGTGGATCACACTCTCGGGTATGCCAGATAGGGTACCGGCTGGGAGGATGTGATAAGAATTGCATGGCTAGGTACCCCACATACTACTACCCTTTTGGTAGGGGAATTGAAGCCGAATGACCCGTGATGATGGTGACGTGACTCTGTTTCATCCTACAGCGATAACCACTCAATGCGGAGATTCAGTGGTCCACTATTGTTCATGAAATGGTCAAGTTGCCCTATTGGATAGGCCTGTAAAGAGAACTGTTTTGACCACTTGTTCATCAAGATTCTTGATCTCCATGGTAGCTTTGTTGAAACTCTGCAAGTAATCCCAAATAGACTCGTTCTTTGCTTGTTTAACAGTGAATAATGTCTCTTTGGTCATTTTGGTATGGATCCCTAGAACCCACCAATGAACTTTCGGGCTAGTTCATCAAAATAAAAATGATTTCCGAAGGCAAGTTCGAGAACCACTTCTGAGCTACCCCCATGAGTGAAGATCCAAATACTCTACATAGGATTTGATCAAAGTTTCCAACAATAGCCATTGTCTGTTGGTAGTAACTCATATGTGCAATTGGATCTTCTGACCCATTAAATGGTGAGAAGGTTGGGAGCCTAAAGTTATTGGGTAATTCATACTTGGCAATTGTCTCCACAAACGGGGTCTTTCTAATGATAGAATAAATATCATTGGTCCTTTTGTCCCTAGTAAGTTGTCCCAATTTTTGGTTGATGTCAGCCAATTCCCGATCTATTTGCACTGGCCGAGTGCTTGTTGTTCAAACGCTATCTATGCCTAATCATTGGGAAGTCATTGTGTGTGTTCACACTCCACATTCAAGTCTGATGAGAGTTCCTGTTCAACTTCCTTGCGCACGATCTTGGACATCTTGATCATCTCTCCTAGGCAACTCTTCAGTCCTCCTTATTCCCGATCGCTCTTCCCGTATTCCTTGTGGATCATGATTTCTTTCCTGCCAGAAGTTTTGGCCCTTGGTCTGTTGTCTATTTCTCCAAGGAGAACGCCCCCTGACTGAAGAATTTCTTCTGTCAGCCCTTCGTGCTCGTCCTTGAGCTTCTTCTCGATCATGAAGGTTAGGTTGTCTTGGGACTCCTAGGTGTCTAGCCACCGTTTGGAGCATCTGTTGCATCTCCAAAAATTGAATTTGCATCTGATTCATCTACTCCTGAATGACCGGAACCATTCAAACTTTGTCATTTGGGTCATTTAGGTGAACTCCTCCCCCTACTATATCTTCTTCTTCATGGATCTCTCTTTCACGAACAGGACTTCCCTCAGGAAAGTTTTCTCCTAGAGGAGGATGGAGATTTTGATTTTGATGCCTCAGAATTGTTGATCTGATGTGTACAATAGTTTTTTGAAGCATTTCCCATAGACGGCATCAAATGACGCATCCAAGAATTGTTTAACCTTCAAATCTTGCAATGTTGCCCAAAATCAAAGTTAGACATGGGCCAATTGCACGGTCGAGTAGCCACCTCCGAATGCTAAATGAATAAATGGAACACCATAATGCTCTGGCTAATTGCAGAGCTTGATTGAATATGATAATTGAGGGAAATGATTTAGATACCTTCACTTTGTGCGATCCTTTAGTTTATATAGATTTTATCTGTTAGTCTCAACTGCTAGATACATTCACCTTTTTCCCTGATGACCATTCGATTCTAGGCTTTTACCCCTTTTATGGAGTTGATGGCAGTTACCTTTTGTGGCCCGATTGTGTATCCTGAATTTCACAAGATCACGTCTCTTTAACAGTAAAGGTTCCTTTCCCCTCACGCTACTTGTTGACTCAAACTTTTAACTATTCCAACCGGATTTATTGACCCAAACGTGGTCTAACCTGGTCTAGTCATTTTATCCTCATCATAGGGATTATTTGAGAAGATGATAGTTTAGATTTGAGGAAAGGAATCGATCTACTGCCTCCAATGCTCCAATACCATGTAAAATACAGCAAAAGAAGAGGAAGAAGATGAAAAGAAGAATGGGAAAGAGGCCATGATTGAGCTGAAGCTTCACTTTCTCGTTGTGAAGACCTCAAGGTTGTTGTGCTTTTTTGTAATAATGAAAATAGCTTGAGTACAACTAGGAAAAAGATTTCAACCTAAATTAGAAATCAAACAGCTTAAGTCCTATCCTTTTTAATTTAGAACAAGGCCAAGTGACCCATCAAGAGTTAGTCTCTAGATGAATGTCTGAGTAAAAGGGAAAAATAGAAAAACACTGTTAAAGACTGTTAAACTAAATCAATGAAAAGAAGAGTTTTAGATCCTAGTGATTTTCTGCAATGGATCTAGACACTAGAGGTGCCTCTTTCTGTTCCCTTTCTCTTCTTTCAGCTTGTGAACTCTATAGGTTATTTCCACGCTTCCAAATTGGCAAACCACAATGATGGAGGTTCAGGATTAGCTTGGAGAATTCGTAGAGCATGGGAGAGTATTCTTAATCATGTGTTTCTGTTTGGTTTTCCATCCCTCTATTTATAATGTTTCCCTCAACCCTAATACCTTAATTAGGGTTTTCCTTAGACTCATCTTAGGGAGGGAATATTAGAGTCCTCTTTAGACTCAATTAAATAGAGGAGTAATCATCTTAGACTACTTAACCATCTTGCCGCCACCTAGGACGCAAATTGTAGTGGGACCCACCCACTATTATTAACATCTCCCACTCGCCACAAGGTGGCAGAGTTATCCAAATGCTCTCATCAACTCTAATCCTTTCAATGCGAAAATGTAATGTGCAACCTAAGAGATGTATCTAGGGTAGGAGTGCTATATCAAGTCTCCATCCAACCAACATAGCACATCACTCGAAAATTATCTCATTATACCCTAAACAATTCAATTATACCTAGTTCCACATTCTCAGTCCCTCATATTGAGCAATGTGAACTATCCTCATATGATGTACTCATAACTTTGTCAAATGACAAGTCGTCTGGGCAATGAGTCACATCACTGATGGGTATAGAATGAAAAGTTTTCCCATAGCCCTCATGCCATTTGGATTATCCCCAACTGCTTTCCCAGTCTTGCCCTACGAGACCGCATCATCCATGATCCTAAGGAACAAGCTAAAGTAGCATCATTGGGTGTCCTCTTAGTGGTATAGTCTAAAGTAAAGGGTACAAGTAGGATCGACAAAATGTGATTCAGATGGCTCACACAGTGATGAAGTAGGGATCCATTCAATCACTCTCACCATCGGTCAACTTTAGCACATGCAACAAACATGCATGTTATGGCGTAACTCCCACTGATATGGGCATGTCAAAAAAAAAAAATACACCATATGAATCTTGGTTCATTCGCTACCTAAAGCGCCTAACCTGATTCTTCTACAATAAAAGATTCACATTCGGCTACAATCCAAGCAACACAGAAATGTGATGATTCTATGTACGACCATTCAGGTCTCATCTGAGTTCCAACTAAGGCGCCTGACATTGGTTTGAAAGCCCCCTAAAGCCTTACAAACCCTTAGGCTCATCTTGCTCGCTATCTACAAGCGCCAAGGTGAATTACCCATGTGAGTGGGTCAATTCCATGCCTAGTAACATCTTTATAAAATATACTAACTCATTTATCATAAACATGCATCAAATATTGTCACATCCCCCCAGCCGGTACCCTAACTGGCATACCCGGGTGTGTGATCCACAGTCCCAAGGAACAAGTATCGAGGAAATCATCCTCCCACATAAGCAATAACATAATCATGAACATAAATAATCAATGTGCCAATATAAATGAGAGATCCAAATAAGTAAAGAAAAGATCATATAACGTTAGAGTGCGAAAAGATAATAGATAATGTCAAGTCAAGGAGTAAAGTGAGGCGGAAACTCACTCTACCAAAACAACGGAAAAGAAGCTCAAAAAGGAAAGAAAAGAGATTACAACTAATCCCAAAAAGATGTAACTAAATTGTTTTCAACTTTGTAAAGAACGTCCTTGTAAGTGTAGACTTCTGAGATAAGGCAAGGACGCTTCCACTCCACAGATGGACTAATCATGGTACGAAGCATGATCACCCGAGGGATCTTCACAGTAATTGTCGTAACAGCTATCACCTTGCAAGAAATATGCCTCTTCACCCTGCGCTTCCTCGTACGTACCGTCATAGTATTCCAAACCTGTAGAGAAGTCTAACAAAAGATATGGTACAAAAGGAGTGAGTTTTGAAAGAAACCCAGTAAGGCAGGTTAAATCCACAATAACATAAATGGCAGGATTATAAAGCAAAACATAATGCAATATGATATGAGATAGACACTGTAAGTGTGAATCTAACTCTAACGATGTTGGTCTCTATTGGTAGACATGCTTTAAGTCATAGCACCATACTTCTTTGGGTAGGTCTCAATCACTCATCCTCGGTGGGCAAAAGGGTTATGCATCCATCTCAGACAATCCATGGCTGGGGTATAGGTCACCACTCTCTCCCATCACCGTTTGGTCTAAGTATTGGCGCATGGAAGGGTTAAGCCTAGCCAAATGCAAGTCTTCTACTCAGTCATATCAAGTCAGATCCAGATACGTCGATTCCTCCCCTCTCGGGATCCTTTCCGGTATCCTTCACACTAGAGTCGTCATTGTCACATCCACCAAGCCGGTACCCTATCTGGCATACCCGGGTATGTGATCCACAGTCCAAGGATCAAGCATTGAGGGACCATGCCTCCCACATACTCGATAACACAATCATGAACAATGATAATCAAGGTAAAAGCAATATATAACATATATCATGAATAAGATACAAACAGATAATCAGAGTGCGGAAATAAATGATACCAAGTGTAGAAGTATGATTATAAGAAAGAGAAAATGAGCGGAAGTCACTCTCTCAGTGGCAGCGGAAAAGTAGTAATCAAGTTAAGTTACAATCCAACATTTAAAGAGTAACTCAGTGAAAGTTAATTACATATCCTAGTGTTTAACAAAAATCCAGGGGAATGGGGAACTAAACAAGGGTTTCTTCTATTTTAATAATTATATCTTCATAAGTGTGGACGAAGAAAGCCCAACACGGCCGCTCCCTCACCACGGTGGGGCAAACCTTGGTACGCAGTGTAATCCTCCTCGGCACCATAACCCTGATCTTCACCGTAGCTACCACCCGGAGGGTAGTATGTGGAATCATAGTCCATCTCGTAGGGTGCACCATCGGAGTCTTCAACACCTGCGGGAAAATCTAACAACATTTGCACAAAAGGAATGAGTTCAAAAGAACTCAACAAGGCAGTTATTCCATAATTCATAACCATGTAAGTACAAATCATAACATGATGCAATATGATATGAAACACATGATGCAAGTATGATTCTAACTTTATGAATGCCAGTCTCTATGGTAGACATGCTTTAAGTCATAGCACCATACTTCTTTGGATAGGTCGCACTCACACACACCCTCAACCATTTAAGATATCTTGGGTTGCCGGTTGGTAATGGGTCCTACATCCCTCTCGGACAATACGTGGCTAGGGTTTCGGTCACCGCTCTCTCACATCACCATTTGGTCTATGTATTGGCGCATGTCAAGGTAAAGCCTAACCCAATGCAAGTATCTACTCCGTCGTATCAAGTCAGATCCAGATACATTCATTCCTCCTCAACCATTTCAGATTTCTTGGATTCCTTTCCGGTATCCTTCACACTAGAGTCAGCGTATTCCCTCTCGGACTACGGACTCATCAACCCTATTGGTCATCCAAAAATAGTAGACGAGAAGCTCTCACGTCCTCTCACGGATCATTTCACCGGTCTTGAGTGCCCGTGAGCCCAAGTCTAGCCATTTGCAACCCTACCAATAAATGGCTCCCACAATGTGATTCATGACCTCTCACGGATCATTTCACCGATCTTGAGTGCCCACAAATCTCCATTGCTACCACGGGTCATTCGGTCTCAATACCCTTTCGATTCGGGTTTGACACGACAAGGACATCCTAGCCATACTACTAGACACTCCTAAGTATGTCATCCAATAATCCGGGAAAGTGTCGATGGGCACCTTCGGAGAACATCCCATACTATTTCCTCAGATGTCCAAGGATAGAAGCATCAATAGGACACTCCCAATCCCAAATTATACCTATCCAAACACATTCTTCATATCATCTTATCATATCCAATTGATACATCATCATAGAGAAGTTAACTCATCACATCGCATAATCAAGTGTATAAATAAATAACAAGAATTAAAAGACATAATAAATGGGAGTAAATAAACATATTGCTACTGTTACAAGATCCCTACAATAGTCATATAATGTCTAAATACAACCAATGAGTTAAGCCTATCAAGTTGTTAACATCAGTGTATAAATCATATAGTCTTTATCATAAGGGTATAACCGTCCTTACCTTAGGTTGACTTGATGATGATCCAAGAGTTTCAAAAGGATGATCCAATAATAGTGTTAAGACCCTAAACAAACATAAATGAAAGATTAGAGAAGAAATCGGGAAAATCGGAGGTCAAACGGGTCAAAACTGGGTGAAGTTTTAGTCAGCAACATGTTTGGTCGATGCTCTTGGTCGATGGCATCGACCAAGAGAGTATCGGGGCTGCATATTGGATTTTGGGGATTTTGGTCCGAAATCGGTCTTCCGGGGCTCGGATCGATCTGAAACTTGGAGGGGATGCTAAGAACAGTAGCAGGAGACTACATAGCAAGAATTAACATAATCCAATGGTCAAATTGAAACCCCCAATGTGAAACCCTAGGTTCAACTTGCAAGACCCATGTTCTTCAATGAAATCAATTGCAATTGCAAGAGAACTTAGGAATTCAATTAAGGGAATGATGGGCAGTAGATTAGAGATACATACTAACATATAATCAGCCCTATTTACAGAAATCAGATTAGGCAAAGGATTCATGTTGTCATGAAGAAAATCATAATAAGAAAGCAAGAACATTATGTATAATAATCATAGCATGAATATGATACGAAGGGGTTTATTCAAAACAAAAGAGGTTGTAGAAGAGGTGGTTGCAACGTTGCAGAACCTTCTTCCAAACCTCAGTAGCAAGAGTAAGAGTAATTAGGAGTAGATTAGAGAAGGGGGAAGAGATTTCATACCTTGAGGATGAGTTTGGAGAGGAAAAAATCAAGAATCTTAGGAATTGACCCCTGAATGAAAGTTGCAGGGTCGTAGCAGACATTGAGAGAGGTAGTGATGCTGTCCAAAATCTTGGTTTCTTTAAGAATCCCACTGGGATTTCCAGGGTTGATGATAACCATGGCAACGAAAGATAACAATAGCTTTGACAGCATCAAGATCGATTTCCCAACCCCTGTCTGGAAGAAGATCATAGTGTCGGGATTCGAGATGTTTGGAAGGAGCAATAGCTTCATAGGAAGGGAACCCAAGTCGTGGAAGCAAGATATTGGCACTAGGCTTATACACCACCGACAAAATCACCTTAATGGCTTGTTTGCAACCGTTTGTGAGGTTCACATCATCTGGAGACAGCTTGTATAGAAGATTACTTGACAAGTATTCGAGCTCCTCGTGAGGTGCTACCATTGTAAAAGTGTTTTTATACTTGCTTTGCTTTCCCTTCTTGAAGAAACAAAAGCAGGAGAAGAAGCAAGGGGACGAAGTAGAGACAAAGAGTAGAATAGAGATAGGAGTTAACTTATTTCTGAATTCTATTGGATTTCTATGGCTCAACCATTTCATAGATTAGATCTCAGCCCTTTATCTCTAACAACCCACTAACTCTCTCCTCTTCTATGCACAACCATTCTCCACTCACTTCCATCTCACTCTCTTCCTTAAACTAAGCCTTTCTCTCCCACTTACTCTCTTTCTTTTCATAAACTACTTCTCCACTCACTTCTACCACTCACCTCCCTCTTCTACGCACAACCCATTTCCCATTTCTGTTTAAATCTCAGCCCTTCAACTCTAACAACCCATTTCCCCCTTTTTTTTTATATAAAGATCCACCACTACAATGCTTAATAAAATAACACTCACTAACTCTGTCCCACTAGAAAATGGGTCCACATCCAAAACTTCGATCGGATGGCTCACAGTTGTCGCCAAATTGAGCCCGGGTCTTCGAACTACAATCAATCAGGGTTTCCGGGTCAAGGTCAAGGTTAGGCTGGGGCTGGGGCTGGGTTTCACACTCATAGTCCCAGACTATGGACTCATCAACCCTATTGGTCATCCACAAATGGTAAACGGGAAGCTCTCACGTCCTCTCACGAGTTGGTTACCGGTCTTGAGCGCCCGTGAGCCCAAGTCTAGCCATTTGCAACCCTACCAATAAATGGCCCCAAAAGGGTAACCGCAATGTGATTCATGTCCTCTCACGGATTGGTTACCAGTCTTGAGCGCCCACAAATCCCCATTACTACCACGGGTTGTTCGATCTCAATACTCTTCCGATTAGGGTCTGACACAATAGGGACATCCTAGCCAAACACTGCTAGACAGCCCTAGGTATGTCAACCAACAATTCAGGAAGGTGTCAATGGGCACCCCCGAAAACATCCCATAATATTTCCGTTGATGTCCAAGGACAGAAGTGTCAAAAGGACACCTCTCCATCCCGAACCATACCTAATCAGTCACAATCACCAGTCAATCATATCATACACAATTCTAGTAATTCCTCATATAGAAAGTATACAATAACATGATCCATCTCATATACAATTGACAATAAAAAACATTCATAAACTAAAGAATGCAAGTAATGCTATTGTAATTGAAGTAAGTGCATCAGTAGTGTATCCATACAAGAATCTATTTATGGTAACAAATTCGAATGATTCTAATATAGAAACTAAGATCACACAATCTATGTAATTATAGATGTAACCATCCTTACCTTATATAACTTTGAAGAGAATCCCAAGAATCAAGGAGAAAATTTCTAAACTTGGCAAGAAGATCCTAAACAAGTATACATACCTTATTAGGAAAGAAGTCTAAAAGGCAAAAGATCAAACGAATCAGAACAGACCAAGAAAAGAGCTATTGTCTTCATTGGTCGATTAATTGGTCTACTGACCCAGTCGACCAACTGAGTCAGTAACAGACAAAAAAAGAAAGACGTTTCTGATCCGAAAACAGAATTTTGCGATCCAAAACACCACCATACAAAAAGGGAATTACAATGACAATGTACTAGTACTAAAGAACAAGTCAAACACTATCATTGATCAAAACCTAAAGATACAAATAAGGAAACAAAACTTACCATAAAAGTAACAGACAGGGTTTTTGAAGAAAACATGGTATGATCATGAAGGGAAAACCAGAGACTGATAGATTACTAATCTAGTAAAAAAAAAAAACATAGAGATTGTACACTAATCTAATCAAGAAAATAGATCTAAGAATATAAGAATTCGAATCAGAAGATGAATCAAAGAAGAAGATCATGGTTCCTTCAAAAGCTTGCAATGATTATAATTAAGATCATTATATTAGCCATCAATCCTTAGGAAACCATGAGAGATGAGTGGAGAGATGTTTACAACAGAGGATGCAGCATCTACTCTACTGTCTCAGTCCAAAAAGAAAAGAAAAATAGAGATGGGGAAGAAGAAGAGAGTGTAGACATACCTTTTGATGCAAGAAAAAGAGAAATGTAGGAGTTCTTGCAAGAATCCAACCTAGGGTGCAAAGAAATTTATTGGGATGGAGCTCTGACTCATTCCAAAGGCTTAGGAGGCAGAGGAGACGAAATAACCTCGAGGATGCACTTAAATAGGGCAACCAAGACCTAAACAGTCAAAACAGATCTCATTGGTCGTTTGGTTGTCGACCATGCAATCGACCAAGCATGACAACAAGGCCAAAGTTGGGATTTGGAAGATCAAATGAACACCAAACCTAAAGAGCTTCAACACACACCTCAAATGACTTACCTAGGGTGTAGAAATGCCTACGAACCAAGTCAAATACTACTCCAAGTCTTTCAACTAATCTCATCTTCAATTAGGTGTAGTTTCCTTTTTAGTTCTAAGCAAGTTTCTATAATTGGAACACCAACATCAACATCCATGGGTTCAAGGTCAAACTTCATATCTTCCACTGAGATAGCCCACAGTTGACTTCTTCCTTTACTTCGGGTTATCGGACCTACAAACAACAGTGTTTTCGGGTCAAGGTCAAGGTTAGGATAGGGCTAGATTTCACAAATATGCACATAAAAAAAAATGATTTCATTATGTCCAAAAGAAGATGTCTTAAAAAATAAAAGAACAAATATCATCCACGTCTAAAACCCAGACTCCTAACATGTGCCAAAAACACATCCCTTGGTATAGGCTTAGTCAATGGGTCAGCCACCATGTTGGATGTGGAGATGTGCTTTAAGACAACTTCCCCCTTCGCAATCATATCTCGGATAAAATGGTAGTGAATCTCTATGTGTTTGGATTTTCCATGGAACTTAGCATCTTTAGAAAAAGCCAAAGCCATTGTACTATCAGTGTGTAGGAGCACCACATCAGCTAAATGTGAGAATAGGCTATGACTTCTCTAGAATCTTCTAAGCCAAACTACTTCTTGAACAGCAGCTGAGCATGCAACATACTCAGCCTCCATCGTGGACAAAGCAATGCATGTTTGCTTCTTGCTGCTCCAAGTAATAGCTCCACCTCCAAGGACAAAAACATAACCTGAGGTAGACTTTCGCTCGTCCTGATCACTGCCCCAGTCAGCATCACTGTAACCTCTCAACCTCAAATCTGAACCACTATATGTGAGCATGAGATTTGTCGTCCCACGAAGGTAACGGAAAATCCTTTTTACTGCCTTCCAATGGGTAAATCCTGGGTTACTCTGGTAACGACTGACCATCCCAACAGCATAGCAGATATCTGGGCGCGTGCATATCATCGCATACATCAGACTACCAACTGCAGAAGCATAGGGTACTCTTGACATTTAATTTTTTCTTCTTCATTCTTAGGGCATTTATCTAGGCACAGTTTGCACGTTTTGTCCATTGGTGTGTCAATGAGCTTAGAATTTTGCATGTGGAATTGTTCAAGGACTTTTTCTAAGTAAGTTTGTTGAGACAAACCAAGAAAGTTCTTTGAACAATTCCTCACTATCTTGATGCCTAACACAAAGTTGGCTTCGCCCATGTCCTTCATCTCAAATGTGAAGGACAGCCACCCTTTAGTGGCGACTGTGAAATCCAGCCCTATCCTAATCTTGACCTTGACTCGGAACCCTGTTGTTTGTAGGTCCGATGACCCAAAGTAAAGGAAGAAGTCAACTATGGGCCAACTCAGTGGAAGACTTGGTGTTTGATCTAGAATCCATGGAAGTTGATGATGGTGTTCCATATATGGAACTTGTTCAGAACTGAAAGGAAACTGCACCTAGTTGAAGATGAGTTTAGTTGATGGACTTGGAGTATTATTTGACTTGGTTCGAAGGCATTTCTACATACTAGGTAAGTCATATGAGGTTTGTGGAGAAGCTCCTTAAGTTTGGTTTTGGTTTGGACCTTCAAATCCCTGTCTTGGCCTCGCTGTCATGCTTGGTCGATTGATTGGTCGACTGGGCCAATTGACCAACCAATCGACCAATCAAATCTGTTTTGCTGTTTAGGTCTTGGTTGTTCTATATATTGATGTCTACAAGTTTATTTCATCTCCTCTGCCTCCTAAGCCCTCTGGAAAGTGTGGAGACTCCATTCTAAGCCTCTTCTCTGCATCTTTGGTGAGAATCTTGCAAGAACACAAGTAATCCATCCTCTTCTTCCAACTAAGGTTGGTAAATCCCTTTCATCATCTACTTCTACTATTTTATCTCTTTATGTTTGGGATCATGAAGTGAATGTTGCATTCTTGCAAACATTTCCTTCTAGAATCTCTTTATATTCTAGTTGTTTCATGATTTCATATTGACGCCATAACCATTGTGGAATCATCATGAAACCATGTCTCATCTTGATTCAATCCTTTGATGCGATTCTTATCATATTTAGATCTCTTTTCTTGGAAGATTAGTGTATGATCTCTGTTATTTCTTTACTAGAATGAGAATCCCTTCATCTCTGGTTTTCCTTTCATGATCATACTATGTTTTCATCGAAAACCCTAATTGTTACTTTATGGAAAGTTTTGTTTCCTATTTAGTACCTTTATGTTTTGACAATGTTAGTGTCTAGTCTTGCTCTTTAGTGTTAGAACACTATTATAGAGGTCTCTTTCAAGTTTGGTGATGTTTCGGATCATGTAAATCAAGTTTCGGATCAGAAACATCATTTATGTCTGATACTGACTCGGTTGGTCGATCGAGTTGGTCAACTAGGTCAGTAGACCAACAAATCGACCAAGCAAGTCAGTAGCTCTGTGTTTGGTCTGTTTTGAATGGTTTGACCTTCTATCTTTTAGACCCCTTTCCTAATAAGGTATCTATGATTGTTTAGGACCTTCTCACTAAGTTTGGAACCATTCTCCTTGATTCTTGGGATATTCTTCGAAGCTATATAAGGTAAGGACAGTTACTTCTATAATAATATAGATTGCGTGAATCTTAGTTTCTATATTTGGATTCTTTTGGATTCATTACCATAAATGTATTCTTTTGTTGTTATACTACTGATGCAAGTACTTCAATTACAGTAGCATTGCACATATGTATTCTTTTGTTTATGGATATCTTTTATTGTCAGTTGTATATGAGATTGATCATGTCATTGTATACTTTCTATATGATGAGTTACTGAAGCGTGTATGATATGACTGATTTGAGAATGTGACTAATTAGGTATGGTTTGGGATTGAGAGATGTCCTTTCGACACTCCTGTCCTTGGACATCAACGGAAATAGTATGGGATGTTTTCGGGGTTGCCCATTAACACCTTCCTGAACTATTGGTTGTCATACCTAGGGCTGTCTAGCAATGTTTGGCTAAGATGTCCCCATTATATCAGACCCTAATCGGAAGGGTATTAAGACCGAACGACCCATGGTAGCAATGGGGATTCATGGGCGCTCAAGACCGGTAACCAATCCATGAGAGGACAGGAATCACATTGTGCATACTCGTGAGAGGCCATTTATTGGTAGGGTTGCAAATGGATAGACTTGGGCTCACGGGCACTCAAGACCGGTAACCAACCCGTGAGAGGACGTGAGAGCTTCCCGTTTACCATTTGTGGATGACCAATAGGGTTGAAGAGTCCGTAGTCAGGGACTATGAGGACTCTAGTGTGAAGGATACCGGAAAGGATCGCCAGGGGGGAGGAATGGACGTATCTAGAACTGAGTTGATATGAATAAGTAGATGACTTGCATTTGGTTATGCTTAACCCTGACATGCGCCAATACTTAGACCAATGGTGATGTGAGAGAGAGGTGACCTAAACCCCAGCCAAGGTTATCCGTAAGGTGTTCCGACCCACTACCAACCGTCGTTCTGAGATGAGACCCTCCTAAAGAAGTATGGTGCTATGACTTAAAGCATGTCTGCCAATAGAGACCAACATACATAGAGTTAGAATTCATACATACATTGTTTGTTTCATATCACATTGTATCATGTTATGTTCTATAATCATGTTATTTATGTTATTGTGGATTTAACTTGCCTTACTGAGTTTCTTTGAAACTCACTCCTTTTGTACAATATATTTTATTAGACTTCTCTATAGGTTCTGAATACTATGACGGTCCATATGAGGAAGCGCAAGGTGAAGAGGTATACTTCACGCAAGGTAATAGCAGTTACGACAATTACGATGAAGATCCCTCGTCTGATTATGCTTCGTACTATGATTAGCCCGACCATGGAGTGAAAGCATCCTTGCCTGATTTCAGAAGTCTACACTTATAAAGATATTCTTTATAAAGTTGGAAACTCTTTAGTTTTGTTTTGTTTACTTCCTTTTTGAGAACAGTTGTACTTTCTTTCCATTCTTTCGAGCTACTTTCCACTGCACTTGTGGAGTGAGATTCCGCCTCACTCTATTTCTTTTGATTAGATACCTATCTATTATCTTTTGCACTCTGATATTATATAATCTTACTCTTTCCTTATTTGGATCTCTTGTTTATATTATTACAGATTGATTATTTCTGTTCATGATTATGTTATTGCTTATGTGGGAGGATGATTTCCTCGATACTTGATCTTCGGGGCTGTGGATCACACACTCGGGTATGCCAGATAGGGTACAAGCTGGGTGGATGTGACAATGACTATCATGTCAATGTCATTCCCTGCTAAAAGGATATCATCAACATATAAAGAGAGAACGAAGAATCCTTTCTTGGACCGTTTTATATACACACAATGATCTTCTTCAATGACATCAAAGCCATTAGAAGTTACGGCATGATGAAATCTAAAATACCATTGTCTGGATGCTTGTTTGAGGCCTTATATGGAACGTTTAAGGCGGCAAACTTTGCGATCATGTCCCTTGGACTCAAAACCCATTGGTTGATCCATATAGATCTCTTCGTCCAGTTCTCCGTTGAGAAATGCCATTTTAACGTCATTTGAAAGAATTCAAGATCTAGTCTTTCCACAATGGACAAAATAAGACGAATGGATGCTATCCTCACCACAGGGGAGAATGTCTCATCATAGTCCACACCCTCTCTTTGGTTGTAGCCTTTCGCCACAAGTCGTGCCTTATATTTGTTAATTGATCCATCAACCTTACACTTAACCTTAAAAACCCATTTGTTCCCAATAGTTTTGCAATTAGGTGGAGGATCAACTTACTCCCAGACTTGGTTCTTTTCCATAGAACTCAACTCATCTTCTATAGCAGCCAACCATTTGTCCTTAGCATATGATGATAGCGCTTCATTTAGGGATGCAAGCTCCTCCTCATCAGCTAAGGCACACAAAAGGGCGTCCCCTTCAATCTCGAATTGACGATAGGGAATATGTCCTCTTGTGCTTCTACGTCCATTGAGATCACAATCGTTTATGGGTGTGTCCCCACTAGGTACACTCCCACTAGGTTCATAGTCTACATTCGTGCTCCCACTTGGTGTACTATGACCAATATCTTCTCTAGCGACTAAAGGATGTGTTCTTTCCCCACCCTCGCCAAGAGGATTTGGTATGCTGTGATCCTCCTCTATCTCATAGAGGTCAAGATCTCTATGCGCATCAAATAAACTAGGGTAATCTAATTCTAGAAACTCGACATCTCGTGACTCAATCTCATTCATACCTCCACTAGGGTGTTCACCATACATAACGTATCCCTTAGAGCTATTAGGATACCTCACAAAGATGCATTTCTTAGCTCTAGGACCTAACTTCCCGCACTTATGTGAAGAGGTGTGAACATACCCAGCACAACCCCATGGTCGTAAATGTCCTAGAGTAGGCTTTGTACATTTCCATAGCTCATAGGGTGTAGATGGTATTGACTGAGATGGTACTCTATTCAGGATATAGGTTGCAGTCTGAAGTGCATCTCCCCAAAAACTAATTGGGAGGTTTGCTTGCGCCATCATGGACCTAACCATGTCCAATAGAGTTCTATTCCTTCTTTCTACTACACCATTTTGTTGCGGAGTGTTAGGAATAGTTAATTGTCTCACAATTCCTTTTTCTTCACACAATTCTTTAAATTCTTAAAATAAATATTTGCATCCACGGTCAATTCACAGAATTTTTAAATTCCTATCTAATTGATTCTCAACCTCTGTCACAAAGCATTTGAAACAATCTAATGCTTCATGACAGTGAGCAATCAAATAAACGTAACCATATCGCAAATGATCATCTATGAAAGTGAGAAAATAAGAGGCTCCATGTCTTGCCTTAACATTCATGGGTCCACAAATGTCAGAGTGTACTAACTCTAATGGTTGAGTTGATCTAGGTGCCTTTCCAAAATGCTTCCGATGAGCCTTTCCAGCCAGACAAGGTTCACATATGGGCAAGTCTACTTTAGCAAGTGAGCCTAAAAGGCCGACTTTAGCTAACCATGACATCCTGTCCTTCCCAATGTGACCTAATCTAGAATGCCATTTTACAAATTCTATATTACTGTCAACAATTAAAGAAGAAGAATTAGAGATAACTTGAATCAAATCTAATTTAAAAAATTCATTGTCAAGAATGCAGTGGCCCCATATGGCCTCTTGAAATAACAAATCCAAAGCACTGTTGGAAAATTTGAAAGAATATCCAAAACTTAAAAGTGCTGAAACCGAAACTAAATTATGCATTATGTCTGGTGCATAGAGTACGTCATGGAGGATCAACGTGCGGCCCTTTCGTAAGCTAAGTTGGACTGATCCAATGCCTTGAACATTAATGTTGGCACCATTTCCCATGTAAATTCTATGCACTCCCAATGACACTTTGCGATAATTTATGAAACTGCCTCTTTCCCGTGTGACGTTCCTGGTTGCTCCTGTATAAACAATCCAATCTGATTGTGTTAAGGCAACCAAAACATGTGTACTCACAAAGGTACAAGGAAAAGATAAAGATGGTGCCTTCTTTGACTCAGTGCAATCACGAGCAAAGTGTCCCTTCTTTTGGTAGTTGTAGCTTGTTATTTTGGACATGTCTTTCTTACCCCGGATTTTTATTTGCGGCAGCAGCAGCTGGCCACGTCATCAAAACCTTATCGTGTGGTTGAGATTCAATTGATGAGGATTAAGATGTAAATATTGATTTTCATTTTTACATTTGAAGTGGTTAAATTTTATTAGTTTACAAACTCAAAGTCCCTCATTTAACGATACCAAAAACCCTCTCCCATCACCATGGCTATGCTTTCTTCTTCTTCTTCGTCTTTTTCTTCGAAAGCTTCACATACGAAAAGAAAGAGAACCATAGAATTGGTAATGGAATCTCAAGCGGGTCAATCATCCAGAAGGTTGAAAGTGAAGCTCTCTTGTGCTTTTTCTCTTTTCCGTATCTAAGATCTTCTCTACAAATCCTTCTGTTTCACCTCTTCCTTTGTTTCTTTTCAATTTCGCGTTTTGTGATTCTTGTGAATACAACGATGGATCCCTCGGTTCCTGCGGTTGTATCTCTGTTTTCTTCCATCCCTGTTAGTTCAAGTTCGAGTTTCGATTCTGTATTTTCCTTTCTTTGATCTCTGTAGATATTTTATTGATTTTGTTTGAAATTCTTGCCGTTCATGTGATTTTTGTATCTGGTTCTTAATTTTGAATGAATTTCTCTTTGGTCCAAAAAGCGATTAGAACCTGTTCCGTTATGATTTCGTTAATCTTGATGGATAGGTTGTATCGTGAATAAGCAACCTTTTGATGAAAAAGACGAAGAAGAAGGAGAAGAAAGCACAACCATGGTGATGTGAGAGGGTTTTTGATATTGGTGAAATGAGGGACTTGAGTTTGTAAATTAATAAAATTTTATCACTTCAAATGTAAAAATGAAAATCACTATTTACATCTTAACCCTCATCAACTAATCTCAACCACACGATGAGATTTTGATGACGTGGCGAGATTAGGACCGCTGGCTGTTGCCGCAAATAAAAATCCTCTTACCCCCATGCTTTCCACGTTTCTGTTTGACCATTCCCTCCCTAGGTGCCAAGTTCCTGGTACCCTCTTGATTCCCTCTTTTAAGTCCTTTACGTTTGGGCCATTTGCCCTTACATGTACTTGCCTGAGCAACAAGAGTAGTTGTGTGGGTCACCTCTAAGCGCTCCGCTTCCATCTCAAGGTGTTGAGCTAGATCAGCAACGTCTTGATGCTTTCAAGATGAGCAAGTATTTGTTTCATTGGTGCCCAAGAATCAAGTAAGGTCCTAATCAAGGCCTGGATCTGTTGCTCATCAGAAAGGTCATGTCCAGCATCTTTTAATTTGCGAACCATTTCCTTGACAGTTCTGATATGCTCAAGTCATTTTATGCTTGGGGTCCATTCAGTACATCTCAAACTTAATGATCATACCTCGCAGTCTAGTTGTGGATGTACCACCAAAAGCAACCTTCAGCTCGTCCCACATGGACTTAGCTGTAGGGAAATCCTTATATTCCCCATGTAGGTCATCTTGCATGGCACTTAGCATGAAAAACCGCGTACTTCGGTCTTTCTTAACCCAAGCATCATACAAATCCTTATCTCTACGAGACTAGGTAGTCTCTTTTCCCAAGGGAGGATTGATCGATACAATCATTTCTGTGGTAAGATGCTCCATACTATCTTGGTCATTAAGGTAGTACTGGATTTTTCGTTGCCACTTCTCAAAATTCTCATGACCAAGAAGTTTCTCACCCATGAGAAGGTCAACAATCACGTTTTTAGAGGCCATCTAGACTACATCCAGAATGCAAAAAAAAAAAGACATAGTATATTTTTTCACCACTCATTGGAATTTTTCCAAATTAATTATCCTTAATCCATATTGTAGTGTCAATCATCTAACATTGTTCAATGTCAAGCCCCACCAAAAATGTATTGAGAATAATTAATTTAAATTATTCCAATAAGTATACATAGAAGGAATGTGCATCTCCTATCACATAATTGCGCCATACATACGGGTGCGCATGGGTCCCACCAAAGGACCCCAAAGTTTGGTACTTCTAAGGACACATCGAGTCAGTACAACATTGTGATGCGTAGTGTGGTGGCAACCCTATTACATGGCTTCAAAAAAATAATTAAAATTGCATCACTTTAATTACATCTCAAAGAATCCTACTACAACACTACTAGGGTATACCACACTTTGCATCACTCTCAAATACTAATTCTAGCGTACATACATAAAATGTGTCATTGTGATAACACTAAACAGGATCTCTTCCATGAATAAAAAAAATAATTATGGTCTATTATGAAAGATATTGATTCTGCATCCACCAAATGGAACGAATCAAAAGTCTAAACTGCCATGGGAATGTTTCATTGCTAATACATTTTTGCATAATCATCATAGCAAAGAAAGTTAAAACAATATAACTAACATGGCTGTAAAGCTAATGATCACAAAAATTACACAAAAACAAAATTTTATGCAAAACATAGAAATATGCAATCACAAATAACTCTAGACTAATAACTTTTTAATTCAAAAACAAAACATAGTGCTAGTGGAACTCCAATGGTTTGAGTTTGTGATTATTAACCACAAAGTTAGGGATTCAAAACTCACTCTAAAAATAGTTTATACTTTTTTGAAACTGAATTAAAAACCAACCTCAAAAGGGAATCTTTCTTTATTAAAAAACAGAAAGAAAACATTACAGGAGTCCTCCCACGATCTCCAAACTCTCTGGAGTCCTCCCACGATCTCTGCACTCTCTCTCTCTCTTCTCACATAAAGAGACCTCAAAAGGGAATCTTTCTCTATTAAAAACCAGAAAGAAAACATCACAAGAGTCCTCCCACGATCTCCACACTCTCTCTCTCTTCTCACATAAAGAGAGGAGAAAGAAATGTGAAGATTCACGTGTACAAAAAAAAAAAAGCTTGAAAGTTCACGTGAAGCACGTTAAACAGGAAATCCCTTCTCTCTTTTTTTTTTAATCATTAAAAAAAAAAAAAGCCCTTCTATATAAGGAAAAGAAAAGAAAAAAAACTACTCATCCAATTTTATTACCACAGATTGAGTAGATGTCAAGCAATTGGTTAAGGATTGAATTTGACACTCGTTAATGTCGATGGATCCTATCAACCAACACCCATAAAATTAGTCATTGCCAGTGACACTAACCCCAACCTGGCTCGGATACCAATGTTAAACTAAATCAATGAAATGAAGAGTTTTAGATCATTTACCTTAGTGATTTTCTGCAATGGATCTAGACATTGGAGGTGCCTCTTTCCGTTCCCTTTCTCTTCTTTCAGCTTGTGAACTCTATAAGTTATTTCCACACTTCCAAATCAGCGAACCACAATGATGGGAGTTCAGGATTAGCTTGGAGAATTTGTAAAGCATGGGAGAATATTCTTAATTATGTATTTCTGTTTGGTTTCCATTCCTCTATTTTTAATGTTTTCCTTCAACCCTAATTCTTTAATTAGAATTTTCCTTAGACTCATCTTAGGGAGAGAATATTAGAGTCTTCTTTAGACTCAATTAAAAGAGGAGTAGTCATCTTAGACTACATAAACATTTTGCCACCACCTATGGCACAAATAATAGTGGGACCTACCCACTATTATTAACAAAGACTAAATCAAAAACTGCCAACGAAATCTTGTTTAATTGATTCAATCCATTTAACTCAAGTTGACTCAATCAGGTGCAAGTGTTTAATAAACAAAAAATTTGGGCCCGGGTTTCAACAATTACAAAGTTCACATAAGTTTGCCAATGAAAAGTGGGATTAAATCCTCTGCGGCCATCAAAGAAGCGGCCATCCAGCGGCCACTCCAGATGCCCGCCACATGTCCTCTAAAAATATCAGAGCCGTTTAAGTTACTTTTACGTTTTCCTCTGTTTTTCCGTTAAACCGAGTACAAATAATTCGGTTCGGATGAATGAACCGAATAAACCAATCCTATTACTCAATAAAAAAAGAGAAAAACTTAAACGGCTAAACCCTGCATCATCTCCTTTGTTATGCGTCTTCCAAATTTTGACTCCTTTCTCTCTCTCTCTTCAGGGATGTTTGGTAACCTGCTATCAAGAAAAGAACTTTGGTAAACTTGGATTATTTTACAGGATCAGTGATTTTACCCAGTATTCCAACATATTATGCAATGGGGTTGAATTTATATCGTTTGTGGCATGTAGGATGGCTCCAAAAAAGCATATATCAAGCAAAATGCAGACCCATTATCTCAATGGTCAGAAGAGCTGTGAATATGTTTGGAGAAACATTGAAGATTGTCACAATCATTGGATCCCAACAGATACTACCAGGGTAGTTTTAAAAAGAAGGCATTTTTACTCTTTATCTAATAAAGTTCCAGCTTTAGCATGGTGGAAGAGTTCACAATGTTATATGCATTTTTTTTGGAGAAATATTTATGCATCAGTCAACCCGAATTCTGAACTCTCTTCATGGTGCCAGTGACATTATATAAATACCAGACTTGTGCTGAACCTATTCAAAAACCGAAGGCAAAAAGTATTTTAGGATCGAGTTTACAATATTATGTGCATATTTTAGTGACGGCCCAGCATTAAAGCACAACTAATGAATGTTGTTGGTTTTTGTAGACTTCTAATGTAGCACAAGATGTTAATGCCATACAATAATTGAGGCTATAAGAAGTTACAACTGTGCCCTCGCTTGCTGCAAGTCATGGAAAGAAATTGTATTTGTGAAACTCAGCCCTAACCTTGACCCGGAAACCTTGTTGTTTGTAGATCCGACAACCCGAAGTAAGGCAAGAAGTCAGCTTTGGGCCATTTTAGTAGAAGACTTGGTGGCTGGATTGAAATCCATGAGTGTTGATGTCAGTGTTCCATTTATGGAAACTGCATCCTGTTGAAGATCGGATTAGTTGATGGACTTGGAGTGCTCTCTATATTGGTTCAAAGGCATTTCTACCTACTAGGTAAGTCACTTTAGGTGTGTGCAAAACCCAGTTATGTTTGGACTTGATCTGAGCCTTCAATTCCCTGTTTTGGTCTTGTTGTCCTGATTGGTCGACTGGACCAGTCGACCAATCCAATCGACCAATTGGTTCTGTTTTTGCTAATTAGGTCGTGGCTACTCTATTTAAGTCTAATCTCGAGATTACTCCACTTCATCTTCCTCCTAAGCCTCTGGAACGAGTTAGAACTCCATTCTAATCAATTCCCTTGCATCCTTGGTTGATATCTAGCAAGAACTGAGGTAATCTTCATCCTCCTACAACAAAGGTATGTCTACGCTCTCTTTTCTTTTACATCTCTGATTTTCTTTTATTTAATATTGTTCTTGTTTGAGATCCGCCGAGGAAGGAGATGCTGCGGGTGGGGGGGGGGGGCCCCCGGGGGGGGGGGGGGCCCCGCGGGCGGGGGGGGGGGGGGGGGTTCAAGCGTGCCCTAATCTTACTTATGGATTAGGGTAATCACCCCGATGACATGCAGACTCAAGCGACGGCTGCGGATAATCATCATCAAAGGGATAACTATCGCATAACCTAACGGTTATCTCGGGAGTCCTCTACTAGCCCAAACTAGTAGAAGTCTATCGCTCAACGGATCTTATTGATAAGATCCAACGACTACCTGAAGAAGGCTCGAGTGCATCCAACGAAGGAGATTCGAAGGTACACTCTATATAAACCTCACTACCATACAAGGTGAGGGGACGGATCAATCGATCAAAAAGAATACTATCCGAGACTCGGGTTCGGATACATGCGATAGATCCAAACTATCGGCGTCACCTTATCTAGATCACCTTTCCCGTTTCTTCATTCATTAGCTCGTGCTTCTAGCGAGCCGTTTGTGATTAAGTTCATCAAGCGACTTAGCCTTCGGAGGTGGACTCCCGACCCCGGCGGTCGGGCCACATCTGACGCTTTCGTTTTGCGGGACATCACGTGGAGATCCAAGGGCTGAGCAGATTTTGGACGCATCATTTGGCGCCGTCGTGGGAAAGACTTGAAAAAGCCATGGTGACTAGATCGGCGGCCGCTGCAGCCGCTGCACACACGCAATTCCGGTGTTCGGATACACGGGGTGAATAATCCGAGATATTCCCCGGAAAGCCAAAATCCTATCGAGGTGGATGATGGCCGGGGAGGACGTAATCTTCCTCCTGATACAATCCAAGATCAATTGGATCAGGTAAAGATTCAACTCTTGGAGGTGAGCCAAGCACTCCGCGTGCTCACCGGACGAGTGGTTTTACCACAAGAACCCGATCAACACGATTCGGGGAGACGTGCATTGCCACGTGACAACGACCAAAGAATGGCTGAAGACCGGAATGTTGATCAGAATTTCCGTGAAGGAGACCGAGGACTTCGGAGGATTGATGATCAACCAAGGCGAGGCGATCGGTTCGACGGACCGCAAGAGAGTACAAGCTGATTCAAATACAAGGTTGGATACGGGGGTAAGAACTCACTCACCCACTTGTCGGGAAGAACCGTTCGTGATGATCGAAGCGATTCGTGACGAGAGAAACGTTCGTGAAGGACGGGCTGTTCGTGATGATCGAGTAGCACGTGATGATCGTGTTAATCGAGGTCGTGATCGTATTGCTTTGAAGATCACCCGACCCAGATTGGTCAAGAATTGGCCAACATCAATGAGAAGTTAGGGCAATTGGCTAAGGGAAGAATAGCGAGGATATTTACTCGGTCATTCGGAAGACTCCTTTTCTTGAGCCAATTGCGGGATATCGGTTTCCCCATAACTTCCGTTTGCCTACCTTCTCAACATTCGATGGCTCCGGAGATCCAACGGCTCACATCGGCTATTACCAACGAGACCATGGCGGTTTCGAGTAATTCGATGAAATTTTATGCGGGGTTTCGGTTCATCTCTAAGCTGGAGCGGCACAAAAGTGGTTTTCTAACCTCCCCTCGGGAAGGATCGTAAACTTTGGCGAATTGGCGCGCCAATTCATAGGGCGATTCGAGTGGGATACGAGTCAAGAAAACGGAAGAAACCTTGTTTCTTGTCAAACAAGGAAAGAACGAATCGATCGGAGAGTTTACGAAAAGATTCAACAAAGTGACGATGGAGATAGAAAACTTGGATGAACAAGTGGCGAGAACCGCTCTATTCACGGGACTCACAAATCGGAAACTCCTGGAGTTATTACTACGGGATATACCCACGACTTATGCTTTGAGTTGGTACGAGAGATGCCGAAGCGGGCTGAAGTCATGGAGATTCTAGATGCGCGCCAAGGAGATAATAAAGTCTCCAATAAGGAACAAAAGGCTCTGAGCGAAGCGAGAAGCCAAAGAAGAATGTTCGCGATCGGGTTGGAAGATCCCAACCTTGGCGCCAAAGATCCCCCGGTAGAAGTGAGTACACTCCATTGAATGCTCCTCGGGCCGATATTTTGAATATCCTCAAAAGAAAAAATATTTTGAAGTGGCCGCCTAAAATTCTTTTGAAACCCGGAGAGCGACGGGATCGGGAAAAGTATTGCCGATTCCACAAGGACTATGGTCATTACACTAATGATTGTCGTCATACGAAGGCGAGATATTGAGAGATTGATATCTCGGGGACATCTGTCCGGTTTGTTAGCGGGGAGAAGGGAGGAGCCACGTGGGCCACGTGCGGCTGCCCCTAAAAGGAATCGTTCGGTTAGTTCGGAACGATCGAGGGAGGCCCGAAAGTCTAAAAAAGGCAAGGAGGTGATTGAAGCTGCTACTCGGTCACCGATTCTTACCATCTTCGGGGGTCCAGAGCCCGAATCATTCCGGAGTTTAAAAACCAAATCCAAATTTGTTGGAGCCGGAGAGGCGCGAAGCGGAAGAAGCTGAATGGTGAAGATTCTATCACCTTTAGCGAAGAAGACGAAAGAGATGTTTGTTTACCTCATGATGATGCTATAGTCATCAAGGTAGAGATTGCACGGCGGGAAGTGCATAGAGTATTGATTGATACGGGTCTGCAGCTGACCTAATTTCTTACGAAGTGTATCAAAAATTGAAGGTGGATCGGGACTTGATGAAACCTTCATCTACACACCTATATGGCTTTGCGGGGGTCATCTGCGGTAGCGGAAGGATCGGTTCGATTGGATCTTTCCATTGGAAGTTTTCCTAAAGAAACAAGCTGTCCGAATCAATTTTTTGGTGGTTCGAGAACTACCAGCCTATAATATGATTCTCGGGCGACCATCTTTATCCAAGATAGGTGCTATTGTTTCGACAAAGCACACGAAGATAAAATTCCCGGCTGATATGGGAATCGGTCAAGTCTCCTCGACCGGAAGATCTCTCGGCGGTGTTATGTTGCCTATTTAAAAGACAAGGAGGGTCCGAGGAAGGTTACTGCCCTCCCCATAGAAGTTCGAGATGATCGGGAAGAGACGAGAGATGCAAAGGCCCGAACCGGTGGAGAAAGCTGGAGCAAATCCAGGCGTGTCTACCGAGGATGAGAAAAAGATTACTTATGTCGGGTGCGAGCAGTGGAAGAGTTTAAAGATGAGTTGAAGTTATTTCTTCAACGGAATAAGGATGTATTCGCATGGTCTGCGAGGACATGCCGGGGATCGATCGGGCCATTGCGAGCACAAACTCGGATAGACCCTAAGGCGAAACCGGTGATACGAGAAAAGAAGAAATTTCTCTATTGAAAAGTATGAAGCCGTTCGGAACGAAGTTGAAAAACTTAAGAATTCTGGTTTCATAGAACCAATCGAGTGCCCAACTTGGTTGGCCAACGTGGTGATGGTGAAAAAGGCGAATGGGAAGTGGAGGATGTGTACGGACTACACGGATCTAAACAAAGCTTGCCCAAAAGATTGCTACCCGTTGCCTCGGATTGACCTCTTGATAGATGCTCTTGCGGGATATGAAACTTTAAGTTTCATGGATGCCTACTCGAGGTATAATCAGATCCTTATGAATAAGGAGGATGAGAAGTATACGGCTTTCATGACTGATCGTGAAAGCTATTATTACAAGGTCATGCCTTTTGGCACTGAAGAATGCGGGAGCAACATATCGGAGGGCCGTCAACAAGATTTTCAAAGAGCTGATAGGAAAGAATGTTGAAGCATATGTTGACGACATGCTTTGGTGAAAAGCTTTACAAAAGCAAATCACATTGCGAGATTTGGTGAGGTTTTCTCGATGCTGAGGAAACATCAAATGAAGTTGAACCCGAAAAATGTGCCTTTGGAGTCTCCTCGGGCAAATTCTTGGGTTTCATGGTATCACGAGAGGGGAATTGAGGCAAATCCTGCCAAAATACAAGCTACGATTGATATGGAGGCTCCCAAAACCGTTCGGGATGTACAATGTTTGACGGGGAGAGTTGCTTTGCCTTAAATCGATTTATCTCCAAGTGCGGAGAAAAATGTTTGCCTTTCTTCAAGGCACTTAAAGACCTGAAGGGCGATAAGGAAGCAAAGTGGACTGAAGAGTGCCGAGAAAAGCTTTCGAGGAATTAAAAGAAGCACTTGGACAACCACCGATCTGTCCGGACCGGAGAAGGGGGGAATATTACGGCTATATCTAGCGACATCCCTTTCGGCGGTCGGTGCGGTACTTGTTCGGGAGAAAGATAAGAAACGGTGGCCGATTTACTATGTAAGCCACGTGTTGCTAGATGCGGAGACGAGATATTCGCAGATTGAGAAGCGAGGCTACGGCTCTCATGATGGCCGCCGGGAAGCTAAGGCCATATTTTCGGGCTCATCCAATTGAGGTATTTACAACTTTTCCTCTTAGTAAAGTTCTTAACAAACCTGATTTGTGCGGAAGGATGGTATCTGGTCGGTTGAGCTAAGTGAGTTCCAAGTGAGTTTTAAGCCCGGAAGCGCAATCAAGGCTCGGGCATTAGCCGACTTTGTAGTAGAAACTCTTGCACCGAGTGGAACCCACCATTGAGGATCCCATTATACCAACCACTTGGGAGGTATATGTGGATGGTTCGAGTAATAAAGATGGAGCGGTATTGGAATTCTATTAAAAAGTCCAGCGGGATTTATTATTCGATATGCTTTGAGATTCGCATTTGATGCAAGTAATAACGAAGCGGAATATGAGGCCACGATAGCGGGACTTCGGTTGTCAAAGGCATTAGCTATTGCAGATGTTACTATTTATAGTGACTCTCGGCTTATAGTCAACCAAGTCCGGGGGGAGTATGGCATTAAAGAACCACGCTTGCAAAAATATCGGGAGATAGTGCGGGCATTTGGGAACCAATTTCGGAATTTGAAGATATCTCGGATTTCGAGGAATGAAAATTCGGTGGCGGATGAGCTATCCCGACTAGCCAATGCCAAGGAAAAGAATCTAGACCCTTCGGTCTACATTGAAGAGGTAACTTTTCCAAGTTATCATGAGAAAGAAATTTCTTATATTGAAGCGAACGTTCTTTGGATGGATCCAATAATCGAATATCTAAGAGATGACAAGTTACCCGGGATCCGGTAGAGGCAAGGTTGATCAAGATTCGATCAGCTAGATTTGTCATTCGAGAATGGGAGACTATACAAAAGATCTTATCTTTGGACCCCTTATGAGATGTATAGGCCCCGAAGGAGCAAAATCAGCTTTGGCTGAGGTTCATGAAGGAATTTGTGGCGCTCACATGGGTGGCGAGCCCTGGCCCACAAAATTCTAAGACTTGGGTTATATTGGCCTAAGATCCAAGAGGCTGCTATGGACTACGTTCGTCGATGTAGTAAGCTTGTCAAATTCATGCTACGATGTCGAAGCGCCCGGCGGAAATTATGACTTCAATTCTAAATCCCATTCCCTTTGCAATGTGGGGAATTGATATCATGGGCAAATTCACCAAGGCATCGGGCGGACGGGAATATCGATAGTAGCAATTGATTACTTCACAAAATGGGTAGAAGCCGATTACAGCGGCGACAATTACTGAGAAAAAAGTGGAGAAATTTGTGCTTGAATCAATCATATATCGCTTTGGGATTCCAAAGATAATTGTCAACGACCATGGTACTCGGTTCATTGTCCACAATTTGAGCAATTACTGTGGAACATATATGATCGAGCATCGTATGTCCTCGGTGGCATACCCCCAAAGCAATGGCCAGGTAGAGGTTACTAACCGAACGCTCTTTGGAAGGAATAAAGAGAAGACTCGAAGGCGACAAAGCTTCTTGGGTCGAAGAACTACATAATGTATTGTGGGCTTATAGAACTACGGTTCGAACACCTACGGGAGAAACTCCATTCGAGGTTGGCATATGGATCCGAAGCATTGGCACTGTGGAGATAATGGCGGGGACGTTACGGGATCGTGAGTTCGAGGAAAAAGCAAATGAACAAGGACTGCTTGATAGTCTTGATTTGTTGGACGAAGTTCGGGCAAAGGCAATAGCACGAACTCAACATTATCAAAGAAGGATAGCGTCTCATTATAATACTCGAGTGAAGAATCGTCGGTACTTAGCCGGAGATTTGGTGTTGAGAAACACCCTAGCTTCCGACCCGCGTCACCAAAGAAAGTTGGACCCTTCTGGGAAGGACCCTATATGGTTGTGAAACCGGTCGGTTCAGGAGCTTACAGGCTGAAGAACATAGATTCCCAGAAAGAGTTGGATCGTTCGTGGAATGCTAGGCATCTCAAAAAGTTTTATCCTTGAGGATGATTTCGAATTTTGTTCGTGATGTAATCATTTTCAACTCAATCAATGCAATTTTTGGCTTTCAACAAACTATCTTTTGATTGGGGGGCATCATACACCACATTCAAGAACAAGATCCAACTATAAGGCATCGGATGAAAATTCGTGTGGGTCCTTCAACACTTCAACGCTTATGGAAAATTTTTCGAACTTTCTTAAGTCGGGGCATCGGATGAAAATCCGAGTGAGTTCCTTTTGCAAGGCGTCGGTTTGAAACCCGAGTGAGTTCCTTCGAGACTTATTGAATTTTTGAATTATCCTTAAGTATAAGGCATCGGTTTAAAACCCGAGTGAGTTCCTTCTCAGACTTATTGTATTTCTCCGGAAATCCTTAAGTATAAGGCATCGGTTTAAAACCCGAGTGAGTTCCTTCTCGGACTTATTGTATTTCTCCGGAAATCCTTAAGTATAAGGCATCGGTTTAAAACCAGTGAGTTCCTTCTCGGACTTATTGTATTTCTCCGGAAATCCTTAAGTATAAGGCATCGGTTTAAAACCCGAGTGAGTTCCTTCTCGGACTTATTGTATTTCTCCGGAAATCCTTAAGTAAAGGCATTGTTTCGGACAACTAAGACCTAATGCAACGGCGATTCAAGTGGCTAGCAAAGTTCAAAGATAAAGTAATTTCTTATTTCTTGAGAAGATCCAAAGAGGCCGGTATCAAAATAATTACAAGAGCTGGATACAATCTTTGATCAAAGAAGAAAGTCATTACAATTGTTGTTAACAAGTTATACAAGATCGACGCGACTTTGCTAGAACAAACATATGAGTCAACCATTGGTGGGGAGTCAAGGAAAAGAAGAGAAGAAATGAGGATTACAAAAATATTTCGATATTCAGAAAATCCTCCGCAATTTCATACTCTTTGTCCGGCTTGTCCGGGAGAAGAATGGTCCTCGACCAAACTCGCATTCGGTACAAGCTCGTCATAATTGACTTCTTCCGGCGGAGAATAAACGGGAGAATCTTCCGGATATTGCATAATATCTGGATCGGAAGGTGGAGGATCAATCTTATCCTTGGTCCGGTCGGGAGGAGGAATACCCGGGTCGGTAAATACTTCGGGATGGCAAACAGACCTTTAGGGAGTCGTATCAAAATGAGGATCTTTCCTTAATATTGATTCCCATACTTCGTTCTCACCATCCCGATGCGCTTTGCAAGTTATAAGCATTCAGCATATCAACAAAAGGCTTCTTGTGTAAATACTTGAAGACGCGAGGCTCTGCGAACATCGGTTGGAAGGGATTCGGGCAAAGGAACGACAGCTTGCCTTTCGGGTAATGTTTGAGATCCTTTAGCTCTGACTTTCCAACTGTCCGCTCCGATCGCCGGATCTTCTCCCTGGCATCATCCAAGTCCGACCGAAGACGACCAATCATCGAATTCTTTTCTCCTGCCACCTCCCAAGCTAGATTCCGAAGGCGAGCAATCTCAACATCTTTAGCTTCGAGAGATTTCCCGAAGCCTAGAAACTTCATTGCTCAACCTCTTGAGAGTCTAATGCTTGCTTCCACTTGGTTGTGGAAGTTACCAGCAAGACTCCTGCAAACAACTTTCGAGTTAGCGAGGAGCGAGAAAAGTAATTTTTCAGAATCGAGAGGATAATGAAGAAAGACTTACATCACCGGTGACTTCGTAAAGACTTCATCGGAAGTTTGGAAAGAAGCTGCGCTCTCGAAGTCATTCGAGCGGCGGTACACCATTCCAACGCTTTGTCAAACTCGTTTGACACTAATTCGAGCGAAGGATGAGAAGGATGAACTACACCAAGCAAAGGCTGAGCTTCATCACTTGTCACCCGACGGCGCTTCTCTGGTGGCAAAATCCTCCAACTCGGAAGGAGAGGAGGAGGATGCCAAACAAGCACTGGAGTTAGAAATAGGAGCAGCACTGCTGGGGACCACACCTTCATCGAGACGCCAACATAGTTGCCTCGGATGCCCGAAGAGTCTTCTTCGGGGGTGCACCACGAGCTCACCAACGGCTCACCGGCGGGTGCGTGCCGGCGGCACCATCGGCAGCGGAGTGATCAAGATCTTCTGGGAAAGACGAGCGATCACTTCGGGCAAAGGAGGCGTAGGGACGGCATCAACGAAGCTGCGGGAATCGACTTGAAGATTCACCGCCGGCGATCGCCTTACGCTTGGAGGATTCACTAGCTGAAACCACCACACTGGCCCCAACCACCACCGACGCAACCCTTTTCTTGCAAGATTTTGCTCGATAAAGTTCGGGTTGATCTTGGGAGCCACTATGCAAAACAACAAAAAAAACCAGCCGTATCGGTACGAAATAAGCAGCGGCAACAATGGGGAAACCCTAGTTTTCTAAAGCTTACGACAGACCAACAAACTAAACCCCAAGTATAACTACTTGCGGTTTACTTCGGGGGAAGAGGGGAAAGAGATGAGAAATCAAAAAACTCACTTGTTCGAGAAATGGATAGAGCTGTCGTTGGAGTACGAGGAATACGGAGCGGGCCGAAGGACGAAAGGTTGCTTTGGCACTTTAGCAAATCTATCTTGCGAAGTCGGGATAGATGGAGAGTACCCACGAAGGCTTTAAATAGCCTAAGGTATAAGGCGACGGTTGAAGGCTAAGGACAACCGACGACCCGGATCGAAACGACGCTTCGAAATCCGCAAAAAGCAAGATCAACGGTCGAAGGGATGCCACATGGAAACATGTGGAAGCGAGCACCTGATGCGAGAGAAACCTCCAATCGTCGCACTTGCCATTAAAATAATGGATGTATTTCCGATTCATTGGAAACGATGAATGGTACACAAAAAAGCGGAAAACGTTTGAACTTCGCGAGAGGGAAACGTGCGGACTTTGCAATAAATGAAGTAGTGGGGAAGATTAACGCATCTTCCCGAAACGCATCTTCACAATATTTCTATAAGATCATTATTCGGCGAGGAATGAAAAGTTAAGTGATAAGTTTTATCATTAATACTTTGATATTCAAGGCAATACTTCGCGCGGGAGACGGGGGAAATTTTGAGGCCAACATGAATAAAGAAATGTCTATTCATTAAATTGAGGGTACATCTTTACAAAAGAACAACTCCCTAAGCCTTTTCTTCATTGTTGCCCGAGGGACCACTGGTCGGGATGACTTTTCTCGGGACCATGAGAAGAGCCTTCCTCAAGAGTGGCATCGGCTGAATCCTCTACAGACAACAACTTGAGACTCGGCTTGTGATTTCTCCTCTGGAAGTGCCGGCTCGTCATTCGAGATATGCCTCATATTGAGGGTCAGGCTGGAAAAGGATCATCTTCTCCACTGAGCCCGGTCTGGAAGATCCATACCAACTTTCCCGAAGACCTGCGGGTGGCATACCTCACGAAAAGGAGCGGTGTCGAAGTCGGGGATCGTTCCAAGGATCTGCTCCCCAAACGTCGTTACTGCCCCATGCGATAAGCTTTGAATGTTGTAGAAACCTAGCAATTCGGAGAAAGGTACGCTGTTCGGGTATTTCCGAATGCACTCCTTCCGAAGGTCGGCTTTATATGCTCGGGCTTGCTAGGGATTGCCAACTTCAGATGTTCTTCGAGCTCCCTACTTTTGATTTCAAGGCTGTCACCAAACAACGTGGCGGCTGCCTTTTGCTTCTGGCCTCGTGCTCGGCAGCGAGAGACACGAATTCTCGAAGCTTCAAGAGCTTCCTTGAGGGAGATCACTTCTTCCTCATGCTTTTTCTGCAGCTCCACGGTAGGCTGCGGTCAGTGGTCTATTTCGAATTGGCCTTGGCCAATTTCTCTTCACAAGTTTGCGGCAAGGAGCTGGTGCGACCAACCCGGCTCAATGCTTCCATGTGTTGATAAAAGCTCAACACGGCATTCTGGGAAGACGGAAGATATCGAGAAGAAGTCATAAGAAATTATGAAAACATAAGTAAGCAAGAAGACCGGTACCTTGTAGATTGACTAACAAGGGAGGTGTCATCCGGGGCTTCAAACTCCTGGCGATCGAAGGAGCAAGGCGAGGGAGCTCCACTCTGCGGCTTTCTCGGGATCCCGAGTGACCCTGTCGGTCATCTTCAGGGTCCAATGGGGGATGAAGACTTCCTCACCATCCGTCGAAGCTTTGGATTTTTTGTTGGAGGGAGCATCAATTGTGTCATGCCTCCTCTTGGTTCGGACGGAGGAGGAGACGTTAGCCCTCTCCACCATTGGTTTCTTCCCTTTACCCGAGCATCGGCTACGGGCACGATATTCCCGATACCCCTGTAAGAGGGGTCGGGAGAGGGAAGAGAAGCCTCTTGATCTGCGATCAAGACCACGGGCGATCGTTGCTCGGCTGTCACAACGGCCCTAGCGGCCTTCACCCGCGAGGCTTTCGGGGTTCGTTACGGGAGGCAGCCTTGCAAAGAAGAAGGACAAGAATCGAATTCAAGACATATCACTTCGGTCAAATCAAAGGATGATGGTTAGAAGCTCACAATGAGCCAAGCCCCAGTACTGAAGGATGGAGTTATACTCCATTTCATATCCATGTATCTCTTGATACCACGGAATGGATTTGATCTTCCTGATGGCCGCCTCGTCTTCTTTGGATAAGGGAAGGCCCCGGTTACTTTCGGACGAAGAAGTAAACCTCCTCCGGGTGGTCGGGAAGTTAAGATCTGATGGAGGCGCTCGACGAGAAAAAAGTATCGTTCGCGCCATCTTTTGTGATTAGAAGGGCAAGTTCCTTTGACAAGGATGCTGCCCCTCCAATCAAGTTCAGCCTTATTGCGTTTGGAAAGAAAGACCCATCCGGGAGGATGGGAGATAGAAAGAACATGAAAATGTACAAAAAGAGAAAGAGATGGCGTAATGCCAAGCTCAAAACACAAACCCAAGAAGCCGACGATGAGACGCCGGCTATTGGGGAGGAGCATTCCGGGACAAATGTTCCGGTGATTCAAAGCTGCGGAGAATAAAGGATTAAAAAAGGGAAAGCGAACCCCGCTTTCCGGTGCATCTATGTACGAGAGAAAATTCACCCGAAAGGGATGAATCAACCCTCTCATCAGGGTGGGGAGCCCTAACCTGATATGAGGAAGGAAGGTCAAAATCTTGGACAGCTGAAAGAAGGGTTTCTCCATTGTAAATGGAAGGAACAGAGCCGGGCCCACCATTGGACCCGGAGGTTTGAGGCTGCCTAGAAGAATCGACGATCTTGGAAGATCCGGACTCGAGAAGGACAGGGAGAAGTTTCGGTTTTTCTTTCAAAACCTTTTTGAGAAACTTCAGCGAACTCCTGCCCGAGAGGACGGTTAGGGTTTTGTTATCACTATCCGATTGTTCGGGAGCGGGGAGAAGCAAAAGCATCACTTTGCTATCACCAACATGGGGTACTAAAGAAGCCCTATCGTCCGCCATTACTCGTTTCGATAAACTACAAAAAGAAAAGACCGGTAAACTTACTTGATTCGGTGAGACGGAAGCTTGAGAGCGGGGAAGGCGCGAAAGCGGACAACAAAGGTTCAAATTCCAGACGGGGAAGAATGAAACCTACGAAGACAACGAACCGCTTTTAAAACTCCCTTGCGAGTGTTCGGGAATCTGAACGATCGAGATTGATTCAAAATCAACGATCAAGATTCAAAGACGTTTTGAAAGTTTGAACTCACGAATCCGAAATAGGCGTTCGGAAACCGTCGCTTGGATGACGTGAGCCACGACAGATCAAGCTGCAACGAAGATACGTGGCCTTACACTCAGCAACGCTCGAGGAAAAGTGACCACCGCATTAAATGTGATATGACATTTAATGAAGCACGCGAGATCATCACCTGACGACGAACCCGATTTAAAAACCAAGCCCTCGGGATCGACCCGACCCGCTTGGTGCAGGGGGCTCGTGATATGGAGAGTTTATGATCTGACCGGGTTCATACCTGGTCCGACCCTCGACCCCGGTCGAGACGGAGAAAAACCGAATCGCTCCCGGAGCGAACCGGAGCCGGAAGATGGCTTGCCGAAGAAGAAAGATTATTCTGCTGCAAGCGTGCCCTAATCTTACTTATGGATTAGGGTAATCACCACTGGGTGACACGACTCAACGACGGCTGCGGATAATCATCATCAAAGGGATAACTATCGATACCACGGCGCGGCGGATAATCATCATCAAAGGGATAACTATCGGATAACCTAACGGTTATCTCGGGAGTCCTCTACTAGACCAAACTAGTAGAAGTCTATCGCTCAACGGATCTTATTGATAAGATCCAACGACTACCCGAAGAAGGCTCGAGTGCATCCAACGAAGGAGATTCGAAGGTACACTCTATATAAACCTCACTACCATACAAGGTGAGGGGACGGATCAATCGATCAAAAAGAATACTATCTGAGACTCAGGTTCACACAAACACACAGAAACAAACTAAAACCCCCCCCCCCCCTCCCCCCCCCCTCCCCCCCCTCTTCTCTCTCCACCTCCCCCGCCCCCCCCCGCCGCCGTTTGTTTTTATGTTCTTCACCCGCCTTAGCCTCTAGAGGTGGACTCCCGACCCCAGCGGTTGGGCCACATCTGACGCTTTCGTTTTGCAGGACATCACGTGGAGATCCAAGGGCTGAGCAGATTTTGGATGCATCATTATGTTAATCTAAATTTGATCTTTCTATGATTTTCTTGTTATAATTGGCCAAGCATCCATTCCCTTTCATCCTATGATCTCAACCTTTTCATGGGAGCCATAAAGGTTGAAACCCTAGTTTCTTGAGTCAAATCAAGAACCCATATTTTGATCATGTTATTATCCAATCAATGTGTTTTCTTTTGGAACCTATCATCCTCTAGTTCTTTATCCTTGATCATACCAATGCTCTCTTCATGATCCATGATTAACCTAATTAGGGTAAACTTTTGGTTCCTAATTTGTAACCTGGAAACTTGATTTGATTAGTGGTTTGATAACCTCTATATACTAGTATATTGCCATTAAAGTTTTCCCCTGATTTTGTACCCTTTTGAACCACCAAATTCGGCTCTATTTTCCCAAAATTCGGATTCTTGTAAGCTACTGTCTCGGTTGGTCGACTCATTGGTCGACTGGGGCAGTAGACCAATCCAATCGACCAATGAGTACAGCAACCTCATTCTTGGTCTGTTTTGATTATTTTGATATCTTTCCTTCTAGGTATCTTTCCTAACATGTTGTATACACTTGTTTAAGACTTTCTTCTCAGGTTTAGTCAAGGTCTTACTTGTTTCCCTAAGATTCCTTTGCGAGTTATAAGGTAAGGACAGTTATTCCTAGATTTCATAGATCACATTGTCACGCCCTCCCAGCCGGTACCCTATCTGGCATACCCGAGAGTGTGATCCACAGCCCGAAGATCAGGTATCGAGTGATCAACCTCCCACATAAACAATAACATAATCATGAACAATCAAACCAAGAGTGCGGAAGATAAATCATAGATCCAATAAAGAAAGAATGAATCATAAATGAATCAGAATAATAGATATAATCAGAGTATCAAACAGATAAGTAAAGTGAAGCAAAAATCCCACTTTACATCCAGCGGAAAAGTAGCTCTAAAGAATAAACTAGAAAAAATCTAACCCCAGTAGCAAGTACATTGGGTAACTAAATTGTTCTCCACTTTATAGACAACATCCTTGTAAGTGTAAATCTCATAAATAGCACAAGGACGCTTCCACTCAATGGTCGGACTAAGCATCGTACGGAGCATAACCACTCGTGGGATCTTCAGAGTAATTGTGGTAACCGCAATCACCTTCCCCGGAGATATGCCTCTTCGCCTTGCGCTTCTTCATAGGGACCGTCATAGTACTCAGGACTGCAGGATAGTCTAACAACATTGTACAATAAAGGAATGAGTTTCAAAGAAACTCGATAAGGCGATTAAAAATCCATAATAACATAAATGGCGGGATTCCGGAACAAACATAAATGCAATATGATATGAGACAAACAATGAATGAATGAATCTAACTCTATGTATGCTGGTCTCTATTGGTAGACATGCTTTAAGTCATAGCACCGTACTTCTTTAGGAAAGTCCACTCACATCCTCAACCATTTAAGATATCTTGGATTCTCTCACGGATCATTTCACCGGTCTTGAGCAGCCGATTGGTAATGGGTCCTTCATCCCTCGGGACAAACCTTGGCGGGGGTTAAGTCAACACACTCTCTCACAACCATTTGGTATAAGTCACGGCGCATGTCGGGGTAAAACCCTAGCCAAATGCAAGTCTTCTACTTAGTTACATCAAGTCGAGATCCAGATACGTCCATTCCTCGTCCCCGACGATCCTTTCCGGTATCCTTCACACTAGAGTCAGCGTATCCTATGGCACCGACCAACTCGGACTACGGACTCATCAACCCTATTGGTTATCCACATATAGTAAACGGGAAGCTCTCACGTCCTCTCACAGGTTGGTTACCGGTCTTAAGCGCCCGTGAGCCCAAGTCTAACCATATGCAACCCTACCAATAAATGGCCCCCACAATGTGATTCCTGTCCTCTCACGGGTTGGTTACCGGTCTTGAGCGCCCATGAATCCCCATTGCTACCACGGGTCATTCGGTCTCAATACCCCTCCGATTAGGGTCTGACATAACGGGACATCCTAGCCAAACACTACTAGACAATCCTAGATATGTCATCCAACAGCTTTAGGAAGGTGTCCGAGAGGGCATCTCCGGAAACATCCCATAATATTCCCGTAGTAGTCCAAGGACACGAAGTGTCAAAAGGACACCTCTCCTTTCCAAACCATACTTAAGCATACACATGCATCAATTCATATCATCACATATATGGTAACTTCATATATGGAAAGAAATCAATAATTACAATCACTTGTATAACATTGGTAAGTAAATCATACATGAATCAATTTAATATGAATAAGTAATGCTACTGTAATCAAAGTTATGCAACAGTAGTATATCATTGTAAGAATCTAATTTAGGAATCATATCTATGATATTCAAATATAGAAACTAGATTCATGCTATCTATGTAATTAAGGAAATAACCATCCTTACCTTTTATAACTCGCAAAGGAATCCTAAGAAATCAAGTAAGATCTCGGCAAACTTGAGAAGAAGGTCCTAAACAAGTATATACAACATATTAGGAAAGATCCCTAACAGAAAAGATACCAAAACATCCAACATAGACCAATTCCCGGAGTTGCTGTACTCATTGGTCGAGTGGATTGGTCGAGTGGTCCATCGACCAATCAGTCGACCAATGCGACGATAACCTAAAAAAACAGAGTTTTAAGATATGAAATCCGAATTTGGTGGTTCAAAAGGGTACTAATCAAGGGGTAGACTACATCAGTAGTATTCTAACATATAGGGGACCTCAAAACACTAATCCAATCAAGATATCAAGATCCAAATTAGGAAACAAAAAGTTACCATAATTAAATCAATCATGGATCTTGATGAATTTGAAATAGAAAACAAAGACAAGAACAATAGGAGGATGGATCATTGCTTTCGGTAATGGTATCATGAAAACATACATATATCTTCATGGAATAAGGCTTAGAAGCATAAATCTAAATAAGGAAATAAAACCTACCATATATGTAACTACCATGCATCATGAAGAACACATAGTATGGTAGAAGAGAACAACTAGAAATCTATAGATTATGGATCATGGAAAGAAAACACAGTAATTAACTACTAACATGATCAAAAAAGAAGATCCAAAGAGATCAGAATTCAGATTAGAAGTTTAATCAAAGATTAGATCATGGTTTGATCATGATTCCTTCAAAAGCTTGCAATGATCATGGTTAAGATCATTGTTCTAGCCTCAAATCCTTAGGATGATCATGAGAACATGTTCAGAGATGTTTGCAACAGAGAATGCAGCATCTCTTCTACTGTCTCAACTCAAAAAGGAAAGAAAAACAAAGATGGAGGAGAAGAAGAGAGAGTAGACATACCTTTTGATGCAAAAAGAAGAGTTTCGACGAAGATCCGTCAAGAAAACACCAAGGATGCAAGAGAGATGACTTGCAGAGGTCTTTGGTTCGTTCCAGAGGGTTTTGAGGCAGCAAATACGAAGTGGACTCGAGATTGGACTTAAATAGAGCAAGAACAACCTAATTGCCAAAGACAGCACTCATTGGTCGAGTGGATTGGTCGGCGACCGGCCCAATCGACCAATGCCGACAAAGAAGACCAAAACAGGAATTGAAGGTCCAGATCAAATCCAATCCTAAAGGGGTTTTGCACACAAGTCAAGTGACTTACCTAATAGGTAGAAATGCCTTCAAACCAAGATAGAGAGCACTCCAAGTCCATCAACTAATCAGATCTTCATCAGGATTCAGTTTCCATAAATAGAACCTCATCATCAACTTTCATGGATTCAAAGCCAGACACCAAGTCCTCTACTGGGATGGCCCAAAGCTGACTTCTTACTTTACTTCGGGTCATCGGACCTACAAATAACAAGGTTTCCGGGTCAAGGTTAGGGCTGGGTTTTACACGCATACTCTCTGGTTTCTACCTTATGAAACTATGAGTTTGTATACTGTTCTTATATTTTATACTTCTGATGTACTACTGTAACTACAGTAGCACTTCACTGATGTCTTCTTTTTATTATTTAAGCTTATATGAATTGCCTATTGCTATATTGTTTAACGATTAGCTTGTGCTTTTACATTCTCTTTTATATGATGAACTGTTGGTTGTGTATGACATGACTGATCTGAGAATGTGTTTGACTAGGTATGGTTTGGGATTGAGAGGTGTCCTTTTGACACTTCTGTCCTTGGACAATATCGGAAATAGTATGGGATGTTTCCGGGTTTGCCCATCGACGCTGTGAAACCCAGCCCTAACCTTGACCCGAAAACTTTGTTATTTGTAGGTCCAGTGACCCGAAGTAAAGTAAGAAGTCAGCTTTGGGCCATCCCAGTGGAGGACTTGGTGTCTGGCTTTGAATCCATGAGTGTTGATGATGAGGTTCTATTTATGGAAACTGAATCTTGATGAAGATCGGATTAGTTGATGGACTTGGAGTGCTCTCTATCATGGTTTGAAGGCATTTCTACCTATTAGGTAAGTCACTTGATATGTGTGCAAAACCCCTTTAGGATTGGATTTGATATGGGCCTTCAATTCCCTGTTTAGGAGTTGCTGAACTGATTGGTCGACTCATTGGTCGACTGGACCAGTCAACCAATCCACTCGACCAATGGGTTCTATCTTAGGTAATTAGGTCTTGCTTGCTCTATTTAAGTCCAATCTCGAGTCTACTTCGTATTTTCTGCCTCCAAACTCTTTGGAACGAACCAAAGACCTCTGCAAGTCATCTCCCTTGCGTCCTTGGTGTTTATCTTGACGGATCTTCGTCAAAACTCTTCCTCTTGCATCAAAGGTATGTCTACACTCTCTTCTTCTTCTTTATCTCTGTTTTTCTTTCCTTTTTGAGTTGAGACAGTAGAGGAGATGCTGCATTCTCTGTTGCAAACATCTCTGGACTTGTCTCTCATGATCTTCCTAAGGATTAATGGCTAATGCAATGATCTTAACCATGATCATTGCAAGCTTTTGAAGGAATCATGATCAAATCATGATCTTGTCTTTGTTCATCTTTTGATTTAAATTCTGATATTCTTAGATCTACTATATTGATCATGTTAGTAGTCAATCGCTGTGTTTTCTTTACATGATCCATGATCTATCAATCTCTAGTTGTTTCTCTTCTACCATACCATGCTTTCTTCATGAATCATGACAGTTACATCTATGGTAGGTTTTGTTTCCTTATTTAGATTTATGCTCTTAGCTCTATTTTCTTGAAGATCTAAGTATGCCTTCCATGATATCTTTATCTGAATCAATGATTCATTCTCCTATTGTTCTTGTCTATGATTTCTATCATGAATTCTTCAAGAACCATGATTGATCTAATTATGGTAACTTTTTGTTTCCTAATTTGTAACTTGAAGACTTGATTCGATTAGTGTTTTGAGGTCCTCTATATGTTAGGATACTACCAATGTAGTTTACCCCTTGTTTAGTACCCTTTTGAACCACCAAATTCGGTTCTTTATTCTTAAAACTCTGATTTTGTAGGCCACTGTCTCCATTGGTCGACTGATTGGTCGATCGGGGGCGAGGACCGATCCAATCGACCAATGAGTACAGCAACTCCAGATTTGGTCTGTTTTGGATGTTTTGATATCTTTTCTGTTAGGGATCTTTCCTAATATGTTGTATACACTTGTTTAGGACCTACTTCTCAAGTTTGTCAAGATCTTACTTGATATCGTAGGATTCCTTTGCAAGTTATAAAAGGTAAGGATGGTTACTTCTTTAACAACATAAATTGCATATCTTAGTTTCTATATTTGAATCTTGTTAATTTATTTCTTTAATTAGATTCTTATAATGTTATACTACTGTGGTACTGTCTTGATATCAGTAGCATTACTTGTTTATATTAAATTGACTCATGTATGATTTACTTACCAGTTATATACAAGTTGATTGTAATTATTGATTTCTTTCCATATATGAAGTTACCATATATGTGATGTTATGAATTGATGCTTGTGTATGCTTAAGTATGGTTTGGAAAGGAGAGGTGTCCTTTTGACACTTCTGTCCTAGGACTACTAAGGGAATATTATGGGATGTTTCCGGAGATGCCCTCTGGACACCTTCCTAAACTGTTGGATGACATATTTAGGACTGTCTAGTAGTGTTTGGCTAGGATGTCCCGTTATGTCAGACCCTAATCGGAGGGGTATTGAGACCGAACGACCCGTGGTAGCAATGGGGATTCATGGGCGCTCAAGACCGGTAACCAACCCGTGAGAGGACAGGGAATCACATTGTGGGGGCCATTTATTGGTAGGGTTGCATATGGTTAGACTTGGGCTCACGGGCGCTCAAGACCGGTAACCAACCCGTGAGAGGACGTGAGAGCTTCCCGTTTACCATATGTGGATGATCAATAGGGTTGATGAGTCCGTAGTCAGGGACTATGAGGACTCTAGTGTGAAGGATACCGGAAAGGATCGTCAGGGACGAGGAATGGACGTATCTGGATCTGACTTGATGTAACTAAGTAGAAGACTTGCATTTGGCTAGGCTTTACCCTGACATGCGCCGGTACTTAAGACCAATGGTGATGTGAGAGAGTGGTGACCTCCAGCCATGGAATGTCCTGAGGGATGAAGGACCCATTACCAACTGATGATGAGTGAATGAGACTTTCCTAAAGAAGTACGGTGCTATGACTTAAAGCATGTCTACCATTAGAGACCAGCATACATAGAGTTAGATTCATACATTCATTGTTTGTCTCATACCATATTGCATTTATGTTTGTTTTGTAATCCTGCCATTTATGTTATTATGGATTTAATCGCCTTTACTTGAGTTTCTTTGAAACTCGGGTCCTTTTGTACAATGTTTGTTAGACTATTCTACGGGATCCGAGTATCATGACTGCTCGTATGAAGAAGCGCAAGGAGAAGAGGAATATCTCCAGGAAAGTGATTGCGGTTACGACAATTACACTAAAGATTCCGCGAGTGGTTATGCTCCGTACGATGCTTAGTCCGACCATAGAGTGCAAGCGCCCTTGTGCCATTTATGAGATTTATACTTATAGGGATATTGTCTATAAGATTGAGAACAATTTAGTTACCTATTGTACCTGCTATTGGGATTAGATTCTATCCTGTTTCTTCTCTTTTAGAACTACTTTTCCGCTGGTTGTAGAGTGGGATTTTGCCTCACTTTATTTATCTGATTTAGACACTCTGATTATATTTAGTACTCCGATTTATATATCATTCATTCTTTCCTTATTTGGATCTATGGTTTATCTTTCGCACATCGATTATTATTGTTCATGATTATGTTATTGTTTATGTGGGAAGTTGATTACTCGATACCTGATCTTCGGGCTGTGGATCACACTCTCGGGTATGCCAGTTAGGGTACCGGCTGGGAGGATGTGACATGATTGGTATCGAGCCCAAGGTTCGAGGAAATCCTAACCACAAAAGACAATAACTGAACATTCCTGAGTCATAGATCTGAAATGACTCCTCTACTCTTAGAAGTGAATAATAGAACACTTGGATTAGAAACTTAACCTATTAAGCATAACAGAACATTTCCGAATAACATACCATAATTATACTTAAACAAATGTCACTAATGCAAATAAAAGAAAGGTGCATAATATACAATAATTAAGTGAAACAAAATGAACTTCATTAATTTCAAAAGCTTTTACAATGATTACATCTGAAATGCATAAATGAAAACCCTAGGGTACAGTCTATCTAGGTGATCTCCTCTGATCTCTGTATGCTCTAAACTCCTCCGCTAGCTGAGTCACCTGATGCTCTATCCTATCCTGTCGTGACTCCATCCTCTCATACATCTGCTCTGTCCGACCTCCATCCTCTCTAGCATGGAAGTCATCGATCTCATCCGTGCCCCAAGATCTGAAGTCTCCGGGAACCGCATGAGAGGGGCCACCCGCCTCGAAGTGCGATGAAGGAAACTCGTGATGCACCGGCACAGCCTCGTGCATCTCTCAGCCATCGTCTCCGGCCCGATCATCACTATCGGGACCGATATCCTCTCCTCCATCCTCTGACTCCTGATCCTCATCCTTTGTCTCCTCATAATCCTCACCCTCCGGACCAGGAGATCTCTCAGTCTGCTGCAGTCTCATCTGACGAATGGTCCGAGTTCCGATGACATATCCCTGTGAACCAGTGTCCACTGGTGTATCCTCGAAACTCACCTCGAAATGCCTGAAGATCAAGGTCAGTAGCCTCCCATAGCAAAAGTTCCGCATGCTAGGCCGCAGAACCAAGTCCAGCATGACCTGCTGAATGATGTAGGAGAGATCGATCTCGAAGCCCATGTAGATGCGGTAAATGACTAAGGCCTCCATCACTGTGACCCGATGGTGATGTCCGGCTTTCGGCATAATGTTTCGGCCCGACTATACGACCGATAATCCGTGCAAAATCTGTCATCCGTCCGCTGGTCCACTGTCACATCCTCCCCCCGGCCCCCCCCCCCCACCCGCGAGGGGGCCCCACCCCCCCCCAGCCAAAAAAGGAGAAAACCAACCCCCCCACAAAAAAAAAAAAAAAAAAAAAAAAAAAAATAAAAAGGGTGGGGGGATAAACCAAAGATCCAAATAGGGAAAGGATGGATTATATATAAATTCGAGTACTAGATATAATCGGGGTGTCTAAATCGGATAAGTAAAGTGAGGCAAAATCCCACTCTACAACCAGCGGAAAAGTAGTTCTAAAAGAGAATAAGCAAGACGGGAATCTAATCCCGATGCTAGCGGTACAACGGGTAACTAAATTGTTCTCAACTTTATAGACAACATCCCTATAAGTATAGATCTCATAAACAGCACAAGGGCGCTTCCACTCAATGGTCGGACTAAGCATCGTACGGAGCATAACCACTCGCAGGATCTTCAGTGTAATTGTTGTAACCGCAATCACCTTCCTGGAGATATGCCTCTTCTCCTTGCGCTTCTTCATAGGGGCCGTCATAATATTCGGTGCACAGTAGAATAGTCTAACAAACATTGTACAATAAAGGAATGAGTTTCAAAGAAACTCAGTAAGGCAGTTAAATCCATAATAACATAAACGGCAGGATTTCAGAACAAACAATAATGCAATATGGTATGAAACAAACAATGAATGTATGAATCTAACTCTACATATGCTGGTCTCTATTGGCAGACATGCTTTAAATCATGGCACCGTACTTCTTTAGGAAGGTCTCAATCACTCATCATCAGTTGGTAATGGGTCCGGCATCCCTCGGGACATTCCATGGCTGGGGGTTAAGTCACCTCTCTCTCACATCACCATTGGTCTAAGTACCGGCGCATGTCAGGGTAAAGCCTAGCCAAATGCAAGTCTTCTACTTAGTTACATCAAGTCAGATCCAGATACGTCCATTCCTCGTCCCAGACGATCCTTTCCGATATCCTTCACACTAGAGTCCTCATAGTCCCTGACTACGGACTCATCAACCCTACTGGTCATCCACATATGGTAAACGGGAAGCTCTCACGTCCTCTCACGGGTTGGTTACCGGTCTTAAGCGCCCGTGAGCCCAAGTCTATCCATATGCAACCCTACCAATAAATGGCCCCCACAATGTGATTCCTGTCCTCTCACGCGTTGGTTACCGGTCTTGAGCGCCCATGAATCCCCATTGCTACCACGGGTCGTTCGGTCTCAATACCCCTCCGATTAGGGTCTGACATAACGGGACATCCTAGCCCAACACTACTAGACAGTCCTAGATATGTCATCCAACAGTTTAGGAAGGTGTCCAGAGGGCATCTCCGGAAACATCCCATAATATTCCCGTAGTAGTCCAAGGACAGAAGTGTGAAAAGGACACCTCTCCTTTCCAAACCATACTTAAGCATACACATGCATCAATTCATATCATCACATATATGGTAACTTCATATATGGAAAGAAATCAATAACTACAATCAATTTGTATATAACTAGTAAGTAAATCATACATGAGTCAATTCAATATGAATAAGTAATGCTACTGATATCAAGACAGTACCACAGTAGTATGACATTATAAGAATCTAATTAAAGAAATAACTTAACAAGATTCAAATATAGAAACTAAGATATGCAATTTATGTTGTTAAAGAAGTAACCATCCTTACCTTTTATAACTCGCAAAGGAATCCTAAGAAATCAAGTAAGATCTTGACAAACTTGAGAAGAAGGTCCTAAACAAGTGTATACAACATATTAGGAAAGATCCCTAACAGAAAAGATACCAAAACATCCAAAACAGACCAAATCTGGAGTTGCTTTACTCATTGGTCGAGTGGGGACCAGTCGACCAATGCAGACAGTAGCCTATAAAATCAGAGTTTTGAGATATAAAATCCGAATTTGGTGGTTCAAAAGGGTACTAATCAAGGGGTAAACTACATTAGTAGTATCCTAACATATAGGGGATCTCAAAACACTAATCAAATCAAGTCATCAAGATCCAAATTAGGAAACAAAAAGTTACCATAATTAGATCAATTATGGTTCTTGAAGAATTCAAGATAGAAATCAAAGACAAGAACAATAGGAGAATGAATCATTGATTCAGGTAAAGGTATCATGAAAAGCATACTTAGATCTTCAAGAAAATAGGCCTAAGAGCATAAATCTAAATAAGGAAACAAAACCTACCATATATGTAACTATCATGATTCATGAAGGAAACATGGTATGGTAGAAGAGAAACAACTAGAGATTGATAGATCATGGATCATGAAAAGAAAACACAGCAATTGACTACTAACATGATCAATCTAGAAGATCCAAGGAGATCAGAATTCAAATCAAAAGTTAAACAAAGACTAGATCATGGTTTGATCATGATTCCTTTAAAAGCTTGCAATGATCATGGTTAAGATCATTGTTGTAGCCATTAATCCTTAGGAAGATCATGAGAGACAAGTCCAGAGATGTTTGCAACAGAGAATGCAACATCTCCTCTACTGTCTCAACTCAAAAAGGAAAGAAAAACAGAGATGGAGGAGAAGAAGAGAGTGTAGACATACCTTTGATGCAAAAGGAAGAGTTTTGACGAAGATCCATCAAGAAAATCACCAAGGATGCAAGGGAGATGACTTGCAGAGGTCTTTGGTTCGTTCCAAAGAGTTTGGAGGCAGCAAATACGAAGTAGACTCGAGATTGGACTTAAATAGAGCAAGCAAGACCTAATTGCCAAAGACAGCACCCATTGGTTGAGTGGATTGGTCGACTGGTCCAGTCGACCAATCAGTCGACCAATGCAGACAGCAATTCCAAAACAGGGAATTGAAGACCCATATCAAATCCAATCCTAAAGGGGTTTTGCACACATATCAAGTGACTTACCTAATAGGTAGAAATGCCTTCAAACCATGATAGAGAGCACTCCAAGTCCATCAACTAATCCGATCTTCATCAAGATTCAGTTTCCATAAATAGAACCTCATCATCAACTCTCATGGATTCAAAGCCAAACAACAAGTCCTCCACTGGGATGGCCCAAAGCTGACTTCTTACTTTACTTCGGGTCACTGGACCTACAAATAACAAGGTTTCCGGGTCAAGGTTAGGGCTGGGTTTTACATCCACGGAGTGAAGCATCGACGACTATCCCATAGTGTAGATCCTATCTCGCGTAGCTCTTACGGCATCAGATAGCTGTCCAAATCTGCTCCCGCAGGTATCCACACACACTGCTGTGGATAGTAAGGAACTTGCAAGATCTCAGCCAGTGATCGGGTGGAAAAGCGAATCTGAGTCTGGAAGACCCTACTCCTGAGGACAAGTCTAAGTGGATGTCCTTGACCTCGAGCCTCCTCTGTGTAAGTAAGGTTGCTGAAGAACAACTTCACTAGCTCCGGGTATACCGGCAGATCATCAGTGAAGAGATGTGTCCACTGCAACGTGTCGAATCTCTGCCGAATCCTAAAGACTCTGAGCTGGCATAGGTGAAGCAGACGTCCCAGCTCGATGTTGCAGTAACTGAAGTAGGTCTCGTACAAAAACTCGGCCTGAGGTGTGTCGAACATGTCCGGTCTCCGAACCTCCTATCTAGGCTCTGAAGGAACCTGACCTTTGACCCTAAGTGCCCCTACAATACGACCACGACCTCTACCTCGTCCTCGCCCTCCCCTCTGCATAGTGTGTATCTGTGAAAGAGACAAGTGACATTTCCAGTTAGTGCTACTTTAAGATTTAAGCCAAAAGGGTATTTTCGTAATTTTTTGAAAATTTCAAATTTGGGGAAAATTTGATTTGAACATACTAGCATGTGTGCAATACTTGGAATTTCATGTCTATGAAGTTTGTTTGAAGAAAATCGATCGAAAACTTGAATTAAAGCGAAAAATTCAGCAAGAAGGAAAATTTGGGGATTTTGCAATTTAGGTCAAAATTGGATTTTTGAAAAGTTGAAATTTGTTAAATCAAATTTTATGGACCTATCTACAATATCATCTTGAGCATGTAGCGTTTGATTTCGTGAGGAAATTTCAAGCGGTTTGTGAGAAAACGAAAATTTTCTAAAGTTAACAATTTCGGTACGAAAACGTTGCGAGATGAACACCAATATGTTAGAACTTGTTGTCTATGCATGGCATTGTGTTTGAAACCTAGGGAATATGTTTCTAAGTATTCCTAAGCATGATTTCTAGCATTGGTTACAAGCAAAACATGGTTTTGTTGAAATGCAAGCATGAGAAGATGAAAATGGAAGAAAGAATGAAATATTTACCTTGTTTGTGATGGTTGTGTGTTGAAGTGTTGTTGTTGAAGCACCAAAACACCTCAAGAGCAATTGGAAGAACCTTTGGAGACTTTCCCTAGAGCTCTCTCACCTTTGAAAGAGGATAAAATGAAGTTGGAATGTGGAAATGAGGCTTATAATGCGAATTTTCGTATTCTGTCTTGATTGGTCGACTGGGTCAGTCGACCAATCACTCGACCAATGGACACAGAGACCTCATTTTCTGCTGAATTTTTGGAAAATGTGATTTTTGCCTTATGGATTATTGTTTGATGACTATATGGATATATTTAAGCATGATTTAAGTTTTCAAATCATTTGGACTTGTGGTTTATGTTGAAACTTCGAAATTCGGTATTTTGATGTTCTCAGTTTTTGCAGAATGGTTACTCTGAGAAGTGGGCGTGGAGAATCCAGTGGTCGGGGAGATGGTGAAATACCTCAGGGAGATGGTGAAATACCTCATGGAGGTGGTGAAATACCTCATGGAGGTGGTGAGATACCTAATGTTGATCAAGGTACCCATGAGATACCCGGTGCCCCGAATGTTGGAAGCTTTCGTGATATTGCCAATATTATGGGCAATATGATGCAACAAGCGGCTCGGTTCAATCGGATGTTGGTGGGTTTCATGACTCTACATAATGAGACTCGAACTGGTGCTAATGTGAATCCTCATGTCGCAGATCCCGAATGCGGGAGGTTTAGCTGGAACTCCTCATACTACTTTGATGGAGAGTTTTACTCAAGATGCAAGTACCCACTTTCACTTGGAGTTACCAAGGATCCCTTGTTTCCTAACAAGTGGCTTCATGAGTTGGAGAAGGCTTTCCGACATCTGCAATGCTCGGAAGCTCAGAAGATTTTGTTTGCTGAACAGAAGTTGCAACAAGAAGCTGATGCATGGTGGACCTCCACTCGGCCTGTTTTGGAAGGTTTGCATGCAGGAGTTGTAACTTGGGAGTTGTTCAAAGAAGCTTTTTGCTTGAATTATTTCCCGAGGCGGTGAAAGATACGAAGGAAGCTGAGTTTATGGTTCTCACACAAGGATCTTTGTCCGTGTTGGAGTACCAACGAAGTTTGAGGAGCTTCATTTCTTTGCTCCGCATTCTCTCGAAGGTCGATCTCGCCAAAGCGAAGAAGTTCTTCAAAGGATCGCGCCCGCCATTAAAGCTTACCTCACAATCCGACCTATAGTGAGCTATGCTCAAGTGGTGCAAAACTCGAAGAAGTTGGAAGAAACAGAGAAGGAGAATGCACGTATGCAAAGGCCCTGGCAGCCAAGGAACCCTGGGTTGGTGGATCGTAATGATCGGCGTTTTGTGAGACCTACACCCTACCCCACTCCTACTTTTCAGCCTAGGAGTGTAGGTCAAAACTCGGGTTTTCAGCAGCCCGGCCAGTTAAGACAGTATGGCAGAAACTGACCACCAGTGAGTGCAAGTGCTATGCCTGTGAATGCGAATCCTAGGCCTTTTGTTCAGAAGCCCCCTGTTGCAGCTACCCCAGTTGGACCCAGCAATCATGTTTGCTTTTACTGCAAGCAAGCTGGTCATTTCGCTCGTGCCTGTCCGAAGCGGCCTGTCCAGCAGCCTGCTCCAGTGGTGAAGAGTGCTCCTACTCCTCCCTCTGGTAGAGTGTTCAATATTTCCAGTGCTGAGCAGGATCCAAGCCATGAAGTGATTACAGGTACATTATTAGTTGCTTCTATTTCTGCATTTGTCTTATTTGATACGGGTGCATCTCATTCGTTCATGTCATCTGCATTCATCAAGAAGACTGACCTAATCCCTGAGAAGTTGTCTAGTTGTTTATTGATTAGTACACCTACTGGTCCTGTTGTGAAACTAGATAAAGGGTTATCTAAGTGTCCTGTGTTGATTGGTGAGAAGAACTTGGAAGCCAATTTTGTACTTCTTGATATGAAGGACTTCGATGTTATTTTGGGAATTGATTGGTTAACAGCCCACAAAGCTGTGTTTCTTTGTTCCTCAAAGAAGATTCAGTTCCATATTTGTGGAAGTCCGGTCTTAGAATTTCATGGTGAGAAAAGAAGGGTTTGTAAGAAGGTGTTGTGCCTTGACCGATGCAAGTCTATGCCCTAGTGGATGATGCTTCATCTGAAGGCAAGGGTAAAGTGGAGAAAAGAGTCGATGAAGTCAGGGTTGTTTGTGACTTTGTTGATGTCTTCCCTGATGATCTATCGGGAGTGCCTCCAGACAGGGATGTCGAGTTTTCTATTGATCTCGTCCCTGGTGCCGCTCCGGTATCTAAAGCTCCGTATAGGATGGCTCCTACTGAGTTGAAAGAGTTGCAAAACCAGTTGAATGAGCTCATTGATAGAGGTTTCGTACAACCTAGTGTATCACCTTGGGGAGCTCCGGTCTTGTTTGTCAAGAAGAAAGACGGTAGTATGCGCCTGTGCATCGACTACCGTGAGTTGAATAAGCTGACTATCAAGAATAGATACCCGCTGCCCAGAATTGATGATCTCTTCGATCAGTTAAAAGGTGCAGTTGTGTTCTCAAAGATTGACTTAAGATCCGGATATCACCAATTGAAAGTGAAGTCTAGTGATATCTTCAAGACAGCTTTCCGAACACGGTATGGCCACTATGAGTTTAGGGTCATGCCTTTCGGATTGACCAATGCTCCTACGGTGTTCATGGACCTCATGAACCGAGTATTTCACGATGTGCTTGATAAGTTTGTGATTGTTTTCATCGACGACATCTTGATCTATTCGAAGAGCGAAGAAGAGCATGCGAGCCATCTAAGTTTCACTTTGCAAAGATTGCGAGAAAAGAAGTTGTACGCCAAGTTTAGCAAGTGTGATTTCTGGCTTAAGAGAGTAGTATTCCTTGGCCATGTGGTTTCAGCTGAAGGTATTTGTGTCGATCCTGAAAAAGTCCAAGCTGTGGCTGATTGGGAAAGACCGAAGTCGGTAACGGAAATAAGAAGTTTTCTTGGATTGGCGGGTTACTACAAAAGGTTTATTGAGAACTTTTCTCGGTTGGCTGCTCCTATGACTAAGTTGACCAAGAAAGAAGAGAAGTTTGTTTGGTCTGACGCCTGTGAGAAGAATTTCCAAGAGTTGAAAGATAGATTGACAAGTGCCCCGGTTTTGACTATACCTGATAGTTCCGGTGGTATGACAGTTTTTACCGATGCGTCAAAGATTGGATTGGGTTGCGTACTAATGCAACATGGCAAGGTCGTAGCCTATGCTTCTCGGCAATTGAAAAATTATGAGCGGAATTACCCCACTCCCGATCTAGAATTTGCCGCTGTTGTCTTTGCTTTGAAGATTTGGAGACATTACCTCTACGGTGAGAAGATTGCTATTTTCACGGATCATAAGAGTTTGAAATACTTCTTTACCCAAAAGGAGTTGAACATGAGACAAAGGAGATGGTTGGAACTAGTCTCTGATTATGATTGTGATATTCAGTATCACCCTGGGAAGGCAAATGTAGTTGCTGATGCTCTTAGTAGGAAGAACCAGAAGAAGACTTTGGATTTGAATGCTTTGAGTTTACCATTGTGGTCTTCTATTGAGAGCTTTGATTTGGAAATTGTCCCTGAGAATTCTGATTTTTTTCTTTCTGCCATGATGGCAAGATCTGGCCTTAGAGATAAGATTGTTGCTCTGTAGAGTTCTGATCAAGAACTTTTGATCAAAGTTGAGAAGATTTCTTCAAATCCTGAGTCGGTCCCTGACTTTGGTATATCCATGGATGGTGCTTTATTGTTTAGAGGAAGACTGTGTGCGTGCACAAACAAAGAAATTAAAAAGGAAATATTGAAGGAAGCACACCAGTCAGTCTTTACTATACACCCAGGAAGCACCAAGATGTACAAGGACTTGAAGGAACATTTTTTGGTGGATTGGTTTGAAGGCTGATGTCGATAATTTTGTTGCCAAGTGTGAGACTTGCCAACATGTGAAAGCCATTCGTCAACCCCCATCTGGATTACTTCAACCCCTTCCTATTCCTAGTTGGAAGTGGGAGGATATCTCTATGGACTTTGTGAGTAGCTTGCCTCGGACAAGTAAAGGCAATGACACCGTGTGGGTGATTGTTGATAGGTTGACCAAATCAGCCCAATTCATTCCTATGAAGATCACTCATACTCTAGATAAGCTAGCAAGGCTTTACGTGAATAATGTGGTTCGCCTGCATGGCGTGCCATTGAGTATTGTTTCTGATCGTGATCCTAGGTTCACCTCAAGGTTTTGGAATAGTTTGCGAAGGCCTTGGGAACCCAATTGAACTTGAGTACAGCTCATCATCCACAGATCGATGGACAATCCGAGCGGACAATTCGGACATTGGAAGACATGCTCGGATCTTGTGTGGTGGATATGGGTGGTAATTGGGATGAACACCTAGCTTTGGTTGAGTTTGCCTATAACAACAGTTATCAAGCAACAATAGGCATGGCTCCATTCAAGGCTTTGTATGGAAGTACTTGTAGGACACCTTTGTACTGGACTGAGACAGGTGAAAGAAAAGTCTTAGGTCCTGAGATGATTGAAGCTACGAGTGCTATGGTAGATATGATAAGAGAAAGGATTAAGTCTGCCAAGTCAAGACAGAAATCTTATGCCGATAAGAGGAGGACCGATTTGGAATTTCAAGTTGGATAGAAAGTTTTCCTGAAGGTTTCACCAATGAAGGGTGTGATGAGATTCAATGTTAAGGGAAAGCTTAGCCCTAGTTTCATTGGACCTTTCGAGATTTTGGAAAAGGTTGGACCTGTTGCGTATCGATTAGCATTACCTCCGCCTCTTGCTGGTGTTCACAATGTGTTTCATATTTCGATGCTCCGGAAATACATAGAGAATCCGGAACACATTTTGCAACAAGCACCTGAAGGACTTAGTGCTGATTTGACCTACGATGAAGAGACGGCCGAAATCTTGGATAAGAAGGACAAGCAGCTGCGGAATCGCACCATCCCTTCGGTGAAGATTCGGTGGAAGAACCATACCCTTGAAGAAGCTTCTTAGGAGAAGGAAGAAGATATGAAGGAGAAGTATCCTCACCTCTTTGGAAGCACAAGTAAGCTTTCAATTTCGAGGACGAAATTTCTTTAAGGGGGGAGAATGTGAAACCCAGCCCTAACCTTAACCCGGAAACTTTGTTATTTGTAGGTCCAGTGACCCAAAGTAAAGTAAGAAGTCAGCTTTGGGCCATCCCAGTGGAGGACTTGGTGTCTGGCTTTGAATCCATGAGTGTTGATGATGAGGTTCTATTTATGGAAACTGAATCTTGATGAAGATCGGATTAGTTGATGGACTTGGAGTGCTCTCTATCATGGTTTGAAGGCATTTCTACCAATTAGGTAAGTCACTTGATATGTGTGCAAAACCCCTTTAGGATTGGATTTGATCTGGGCCTTCAATTCCCTGTTTAGGAGTTGCTGAACTGATTGGTCGACTCATTGGTCGACTGGACCAGTCGACCAATCCAATCGACCAATGCGTTCTGTCTTTGGTAATTAGGTCTTGCTTGCTCTATTTAAGTCCAATCTCGAGTCTACTTCGTATTTTCTGCCTCCAAACTCTTTGGAACGAACCAAAGACCTCTGCAAGTCATCTCCCTTGCGTCCTTGGTGTTTATCTTGACGGATCTTCGTCAAAACTCTTCCTCTTGCATCAAAGGTATGTCTACACTCTCTTCTTCTTCTTTATCTCTGTTTTTCTTTCCTTTTTGAGTTGAGACAGTAGAGGAGATGCTGCATTCTCTGTTGCAAACATCTCTGGACTTGTCTCTCATGATCTTCCTAAGGATTAATGGCTAATGCAATGATCTTAACCATGATCATTGCAAGCTTTTGAAGGAATCATGATCAAATCATGATCTTGTCTTTGTTCATCTTTTGATTTAAATTCTGATCTTCTTAGATCTACTATATTGATCATGTTAGTAGTCAATCGCTGTGTTTTCTTTACATGATCCATGATCTATCAATCTCTAGTTGTTTCTCTTCTACCATACCATGCTTTCTTCATGAATCATGACAGTTACATCTATGGTAGGTTTTGTTTCCTTATTTAGATTTATGCTCTTAGGTCTATTTTCTTGAAGATCTAAGTATGCCTTCCATGATATCTTTATCTGAATCAATGATTCATTCTCCTATTGTTCTTGTCTTTGATTTCTATCATGAATTCTTCAAGAACCATGATTGATCTAATTATGGTAACTTTTTGTTTCCTAATTTGTAACTTGAAGACTTGATTCGATTAGTGTTTTGAGGTCCTCTATATGTTAGGATACTACCAATGTAGTTTACCCCTTGTTTAGTACCCTTTTGAACCACCAAATTCGGTTCTTTATTCTTAAAACTCTGATTTTGTAGGCCACTGTCTCCATTGGTCGACTGATTGGTCGATTGGGGCAGTAGACCAATCCAATCGACCAATGAGTACAGCAACTCCAGATTTGGTCTGTTTTGGATGTTTTGATATCTTTTCTGTTAGGGATCTTTCCTAATATGTTGTATACACTTGTTTAGGACCTACTTCTCAAGTTTGTCAAGATCTTACTTGATATCGTAGGATTCCTTTGCAAGTTATAAAAGGTAAGGATGGTTACTTCTTTAACAACATAAATTGCATATCTTAGTTTCTATATTTGAATCTTGTTAATTTATTTCTTTAATTAGATTCTTATAATGTTATACTACTGTGGTACTGTCTTGATATCAGTAGCATTACTTGTTTATATTAAATTGACTCATGTATGATTTACTTACCAGTTATATACAAGTTGATTGTAATTATTGATTTCTTTCCATATATGAAGTTACCATATATGTGATGTTATGAATTGATGCTTGTGTATGCTTAAGTATGGTTTGGAAAGGAGAGGTGTCCTTTTGACACTTCTGTCCTAGGACTACTACGGGAATATTATGGGATGTTTCCGGAGATGCCCTCTGGACACCTTCCTAAACTGTTGGATGACATATTTAGGACTGTCTAGTAGTGTTTGGCTAGGATGTCCCATTATGTCAGACCCTAATCGGAGGGGTATTGAGACCGAACGACCCGTGGTAGCAATGGGGATTCATGGGCGCTCAAGACCGGTAACCAACCTGTGAGAGGACAGGAATCACATTGTGGGGGCCATTTATTGGTAGGGTTGCATATGGTTAGACTTGGGCTCACGGGCGCTCAAGACCGGTAACCAACCCGTGAGGGGACGTGAGAGCTTCCCGTTTACCATATGTGGATAACCAATAGGGTTGATGAGTCCGTAGTCAGGGACTATGAGGACTCTAGTGTGAAGGATACCGGAAAGGATCGTCAGGGACGAGGAATGGACGTATCTAGATCTGACTTGATGTAACTAAGTAGAAGACTTGCATTTGGCTAGGCTTTACCCTGACATGCGCTGGTACTTAGACCAATGGTGATGTGAGAGAGTGGTGACCTATACCCCAGCCATGGAATGTCCTGAGGGATGAAGGACCCATTACCAACTGATGATGAGTGAATGAGACTTTTCTAAAGAAGTACGGTGCTATGACTTAAAGCATGTCTGCCATTAGAGACCAGCATACATAGAGTTAGATTCATACATTCATTGTTTGTCTCATACCATATTGCATTTATGTTTGTTTTGTAATCCTGCCATTTATGTTATTATGGATTTAACTGCCTTACTGAGTTTCTTTGAAACTCATTCCTTTTTGTACAATGTTTGTTAGACTATTCTACAGGATCTGAGTATCATGACTACTCGTATGAAGAAGCGCAAGGAGAAGAGGCATATCTCCAGGAAAGTGATTGCGGTTACGACAATTACACTGAAGATTCCGCGAGTGGTTATGCTCCGTACGATGCTTAGTCCGACCATAGAGTGGAAGCGCCCTTGTGCCATTTATGAGATTTATACTTATAGGGATATTGTCTATAAGATTGAGAACAATTTAGTTACCTATTGTACCTGCTATTGGGATTAGATTCTATCCTGTTTCTTCTCTTTTAGAACTACTTTTCCGCCGGTTTTAGAGTGGGATTTCGCCTCACTTTACTTATCTGATTTAGACACTCTGATTATATTTAGTACTCCGATTTATATATGATTCATTCTTTCCTTATATGGATCTATGGTTTATCTTTCGCACATCGATTATTATTGTTCATGATTATGTTATTGTTTATGTGGGAGGTTGATTACTCGATACCTGATCTTCGGGCTGTGGATCACACTCTCAGGTATGCCAGTTAGGGTACCGGCTGGGAGGATGTGACAGACGCTTTCCCGAATCATTGGTTGTCATACCTAGGATTGTCTAGTAGTGTTTGGTTAGGATGTCCTCGTTGTATCAGACCTAAATCGGAAGGGTATTGAGACCGAACGACCCATGGTAGCAGTGTGATTCACAGGCGCTTAAGACCGGTAACCAACCCGTGAGAGGACGGGAATCATATTGTGGGCTATTTATTGGAGGGTTGCATATGGCTAGACTTGGGCTCATGGGCGCTTAAGACTGGTAAGCAACCCGTCAGAGGTAATGAGAGCTTCCCGTTTACCATATGTGGATAACCAATAGGGTTGATGAGTCCGTAGTCCGGGACTATTAGGACTCTAGTGGAAAGGATACAGGAAAGGTTCGCCTGGGGCGAAGAATGGAGGTATCTGGACCTGAGTTGATGTAACTGAGTAGATGACTTCCATTGGGCTAGGCTTTACCCTAACATGCGCCATACTTAGACCAAATGGTGATGTGAGAGAGAGGTGACTTAACCCCCAGCCATGGAATGTCCCGAGGGATGACCGGACCCACTACCAACAGGAGCCGAGTGACTGACCTACCCAAAGAAGTATGGTGCTATGACTTAAAGCATGTCTGCCAATAGAGACCAGCATACATAAAGTTTAGATGCATACATATATTATCTGTTTCATATTGCACTGCATCTTGTTATGTAACCAGCATACATAAAGTTTAGATGCATACATATATTATCTGTTTCATATTGCACTGCATCTTGTTATGTTTTGCCACATGTTATTTATGCTGTTATGGATTAACTACCTTACTGAGTTTCTTCAAAACTCATTTATTTTTTGTACAATCTCTTGTTAGACTATTCTACAGGTACTGACTACTATGAAGAACAGTACAATGAAGCGCAAGCCGATGAAGCATACTACACGCAAGGTGTTGGCGACAATCAAGATTACTTTGATGATCCCTCAGGCGATCACATTCCGTACTACGATTAGAGGCAACGTGGAATTGGAACATCTCAGTTGGATTGATGAAGTCCACTATTTTGAAGATATCATCTATAGGATTGAAGTCTCTTAGTTTATTTATCTTTCTTATTTTCCTTTTATTTAGTTGTAATTCCTTTTAGACTTACATACTACGTTCCGCTGTATTTGTGGAGGGAGTTTCCGCCTCTCTCTACTTCTTTTGATATCTTCGGATATCTGGTATCATTTTCCGCACTCTGATTATATTGTTTATTCATTTCTTGATTTGAATCTTTGTTTATAATATTTAAACCTTGATTATTTCCTGATTATGATTGTGTTATTGTATATGTGGGAGGATGATTTCCTCGATACTTGATCTTCGGGGCTGTGGATCACACTCCCGAGTATGCCAGTTAGGGTACCGGCTAGGGGGATGTGACAGTATTTGTATCTTTGTAGATAAGATACAAAAAAAGTGATGCACTCGCCCCCATCTTGAGTTAGAGAAAAGGTTTTCCTAACATGTTGCAGTCCTTTCACTAAGCCAGCTATCAATTTTTTATGCCTAATGATTTTTTTTAGATTGTCTATATCAAACTGAGAAAATACTACAAGCTTTGAGCCCTGTTCTTCTACATAGACACTTCTGCACTCCCTTTCTTTGGTAGCCATCTGTATGATCCTCCGACCATCCCTGTGGCTGTAATGCCACTGGCAGTGACGATTTTGGTACATAGGTTGCTTCCTCAATGAAAGGAATCCGTGTCGATAGAGAGATAGGCAGAGAAAGAAGAAAGGAAACCACGTTGATAAAGAGTGAGAGAGAAAGAAATAAAAAATTGAAAATCGCAGAACAGAGAAGACGATGCAGGGTTTAGCCGTTTAAGTTTTTTTATTTATTATTATTTTTTTTTTATGAGTAACCGGTTTGGTTTATCTTACCAATTCATTCATCCGAACCGAATTATCTGTACTCAGTTTAACGGAAAAACAGAGGAAGACGTAAAAGTAACTTAAACGGCTCTGATTTTTTTAGAGGACATGTGGCGGCCATCTGGAGCGGCCGCTGGATGGCCGCTCCTTTGATGGCCGCAGAGTATTTAATCCCATGAAAAGTTAGCAAATAGAATACATAGTCATAAAGTAAAGTAAATTAAGGAAACAGATTGTATAAGGTTGAAAGCGTACCAAGCCATTGCTTAGGACATCAAAGCAACACCTTACTGACCAAAGAGGACACTTTTTGACTTCAAAAAGGAAAAAGAAGTGTACAATTGCTCTGCCCCCAAAAAACCACCTGATGGGTGCTGCCTAATTCTGATGCTAGTCTGGTTGATAACCCAAAACAGAAAGATAAATTCCACAAAGTATATTTTGTTTCTTCTCATTCTGTACACAGGATGAGATGGGTAGAACATGCAACTTTGTGCGAGTTAAATTGTAATTTAACAGAAGCATCCAGCGTCTCTAAAAAGACCAGAATCATGACTAGAGAACATGTTTCTTAGAAAAGTATGACAATCACAGTCTTCCAACTCCCAAAGTGATCCCTTCTACTACTAGAATACCTGCTTGCAAGAAGTATCAACAATGCAGATCGCTTAATTTCTTCATAACATGGATTCTTAGCACTTCCATTGATATATAAATGTAAAAAATTAGCTCGATCAGATGCATGCCTGGGTAAAAGCGGATAAGCCACTGTTGATGCAGAATTCGCCAGTATCTGTGAACCGTGAATCACACCAAACTCCTCAGATCTGGTTTGATCTAGATTTGAATCTACTGTCTCTTGCAAGAATAATAGAAGACTGTTAGAAAGGGAGCCGACCAGTTGGCGCTCCTTTTCCAACGGTCAAGTCAGTGAGTGACGAAGGCTTTAGGTTGCAGAGCCCCTTGGAGCTTCAGAAGTGTTTGAATGCCTAAAGGTGGGAAAAGTGCAGGTAGATTCACTGAACTAGAATGTGTTACCTTCCGAATGTTGGTGACCTTATTTATAGATTCCTTATGTGGTCTTGAGCTTCTCTTTACCGTAGATTGAGCGCCTCAAATCTTTGCATGGTTTTCGGGTTGGCCCCTTACTTGGTTTGAACCTTTGGTCGATCCCGGTTGGACCAACACCAACTGGGTCCTGGGTGATTTATACACAACAGCTACTCAAAGAGAAAGAGTGCATGAAGCAAGAGTACCAAAGTCGATATAATCTCGACTGTACCCATGTCACAGGCTCACCGCCGAAAGTAAATGCTTTGAAGTGTTTCAAACTGACCTCTTTATGTTTCTTCAAACTAAATAGTGTTGAATCTTCCACAGAGTGATCACGATCTAAATACAGCTTATGGAAAAATTCTCTACTTCTGGACTATTTTCATTCAAACCACCAGAATCACCATTTACATTAATTATTACTGCTGCCTTGGCTTTCCCAGGGTGTAACACCAAATATTCTTGCAGAACAATGAAAATTCAGAATGCTCGCCTTCTTTGGCAATATTGCCTTTATCATCATCAGCTATGGAGTCTTCGGGATGAACAAGAAATAATCTGCAGAATAATGAAAATTCTGAATGCTCTTGTTCAACAGTTGCTCATTATGTTCATCATCCATCCTAGAATTCCCATATTTCTTGTCCTCAAACATCTTCCAGAAGAACCCTTCTTTTTCATCATCTTCAGACTTAGAACCTGTTTTCTCTTTGAACCAGTTTTGCTGTCACGAAGGAACCTCTTAAAGAACCCCAAAAGCTGGACATCAGCTCCTCATCTTCATCTCTACTGTCTCTTAGAAGTCTCCAGAAGAACCCATCCTTCTTTGAGTCTTCTTTGCCCTGTCCACTGATTTACAAAAAGCAACAATCCCGGACTTCGGGTCTATGGATTAATTTCTTGAAGAGATTATTCTCGTCAGGGAAGGCTTACGACTCCTCTTCTTGGAAAGAGTTGCGCATTAGTGAAGCAGAGAAAGACAGCCAAGTCGGTTAAGCAGTGTTGAAGTTAGAAACCAATGGACCTTCGGTGCAACCTGTAGAGGACTTGCGGCAAATATCAATGACTGATACGGAACCTTCAGGGGGTTTCCCCCCGGCCCCCCCCCCCCCCCCCCCCCCCCCCCCCCCCCCCCCCCCCCCCCCCCCCCCCCCCCCCCCCCCCCCCCCCCCCCCCCCCCCCCCCCCCCCCCCCCCCCCCCCCCCCCCCCCCCCCCCCCCCCCCCACCCCCCCCCCCCCCCCCCCCGCCCCCCCCCCCCCCCCCCCCCCCCCACCCCCCCACCCCACCACCCCCCCCCACAACCACCCCCCCCCCCCCCCCCCCCCCCCCCCCCCCCCCCCCCCCCCCGGGGGCCCCCCCCCCCCCCCACCCGGTACCCGGGGTCCCCCCCCCCCCACACCCAAACACAAACCCAGAACAACCATAACAAGAGCCCCGAAAATTAATCCTAAAACCAAAAAAGAAAGAATGAATCATAAACGAAACGGAATACTAAATATATAATCGAGTGTCAACGGATAAGTAAAGTGAAGCAAAAATCCCACTTTACATCCAGCGGAAAAGTAGCTCGAAAGAATAAACTAGATAAAAGCTAATCCCAGTAGCAAGTACATTGGGTAACTAAATTATTCTCCACTTTGTAGACGACATCCTTGTAGGTGTAGATCTCATAGATAGCACAAGGACGCTTCCACTCAATGGTCGGACTAAGCATCGTACGGAGCATAACCACCCGTGGAATCTTCAGAGTAATTGTGGTAACCGCAATCACCTTCCTGGAGATATGCCTCTTCGCCTTGCGCTTCCTCATAGGGACCGTCATAGTATTCAGTACACTGCGGGATAGTCTAACAACATTGTACAATAAAGGAATGAGTTTCAAAGAAACTCGGTAAAGGCGATTAAAATCCATAATAACATACATGGCGAGAATTCCGAACAAACATAATGCATTATGATATGAGACAACCAATGAATGAATGATTCTAACTCTATGTATGCTGGTCTCTATTGGCAGACATGCTTTAAGTCATAACACCGTACTTCTTTAGGAAAGTCCACTCACATCCTCAACCATTTAAGATATCTTGGATTCTCTCACGGATCATTTCACCGGTCTTGAGCAGCCGATTGGTAATGGGTCCTTCATCCCTCGGGACAAACCTTGGCGGGGGTTAAGTCAACACACTCTCTCACAACCATTTGGTATAAGTACCGGCGCATGTCGGGGTAATACCTAGCCAAAATGCAAGTCTTCTACTTGGTTACATCAAGTCGGATCCGGATACTTCCATTCCTCGTCCCCGACGATCCTTTCCGGTATCCTTCACACTAGAGTCCTCATAGTCCACGACTACGGACTCACCAACCCTATTGATCATCCACATATGGTAAACGGGAAGCTCTCACGTCCTCTCACGGGTTGGTTACCGGTCTTAAGCGCCCGTGAGCCCAAGTCTAACCATATGCAACCCTACCAATAAATGGCCCCCACAATGTGATTCCTGTCCTCTCACGGGTTGGTTACCGGTCTTGAGCGCCCATGAATCCCCATTGCTACCACGGGTCGTTCGGTCTCAATACCCCTCCGATTAGGGTCGACATAACAGGACATCCTAGCCAAACACTACTAGACAATCCTAGATATGTCATCCAACGGTTTAGGAAGGTGTCCAGAGGGCATCTCCGGAAACATCCCATAATATTCCCGTAGTAGTCCAAGGACAGAAATGTCAAAAGGACACCTCTCCTTCCCAAACCATACGTAAGCATACACATGCATCAATTCATATCATCACATATATGGTAACTCCATATATGGAAAGAAATCAATATTTACAAACATTTGTATAACATTGGTAAGTAAATCATACATGAATCAATTCAATATGAATAAGTAATGCTACTGTAATCAAAGTTATGCAACAGTAGTATATCATTGTAAGAATCTAATTTAGGAAACATATTAATGATATTCAAATATAGAAACTAGATTCATGCTATCTATGTAATTAAGGAAATAACCATCCTTACCTTTTATAACTCGCAAAGAATCCTAAGAAATCAAGTAAGATCTTGGCAAACTTGAGAAGAAGGTCCTAAACAAGTATATACAACATATTAGGAAAGATTCCTAACAGAAAATATAGCAAAACATCCGAAACAGACCAATTCGGAGTTGCTTTGTACTCATTGGTCGAGTGGATTGGTCGAGTGGTCCAGTCGACCAATCGGTCGACCAATGCGGTGATAACTTAGAAAATCAGAGTTTTGAGATATGAAATCCGAATTTGGTGGTTCAAAAGGGTACTAATCAAGGGGTAGACTACATCGGTAGTATTCTAGCATATAGGGGACCTCAAAACACTAATCAAATCAAGGTATCAAGATCCCAATTAGGAAACAAAAAGTTACCATAAATAAATCAAACATGGATCTTGATGAATTTTGAAATAGAAAACAAGGACAAGAACAATAGGAAGATGGATCATTGCTTTTGGTAATGAAAACATGAAAACATGCATAGGTCTTCATGGTATAAGGCTTAGAAGCATGAATCTAAATAAGGAAATAAAACCTACCATATATGTACTATCATGCATCATGAAGAACACATAGTAAGGTAGAAGAGAACAACTAGAATTCTATGGATTATGGATCATAGAAAGAAAACACAACCATTAACCACTAACATGATCAATGAAAGAAGATCCAAAGAGATCGAGAATTCAGATTAGGAAATTAACGAGAGATTAAATCATGGTTTGATCATGAATCCTTCAAAAGCTTGCAATGATCATGGTTAAGATCATTGTTCTAGCCTTTAATCCTTAGGATGATCATGAGAACATGTTCGAGAGATGTTTGCAACGAGAGGATGCAGCATCTCTTCTCTGTTCTCAACTCAAAAAGGAAAGAAAAACAAAGATGTAGGAGAAGAAGAGAGAGTAGACATACCTTTTGATGCAAAAAGAAGAGTTCCGACGAAGATCCGCCAAGAAAACTCCAAGGATGCAAGAGAGATGACTTGCGAGAGGTCTTTGGTTCGTTCCGAGGAGGGTTTGGAGGCAGCAAATACGAAGTGGACTCGAGGTTAGGCTTAAATAGAGCAAGAATCAACCTAATTGCCAAAGACGGCACCCATTGGTCGAGTGGATTGGTCGGCTGGCCCCGATCGACCAATCGGTCGACCAATGCGAGACAACAAGGCCAAAACGGGGAATTGAAGGCCCGGATCAAATCCAAACCTAAAGGGGTTTTGCACACAAGTCAAGTGACTTACCTAGTAGGTAGAAATGCCTTCAAACCAAGATAGAGATCACTCCAAGTCCATCAACTAATTAGATCTTCATCGGGATTCTGTTTCCATAAATAGCACCTCATCATCAACCTTCATGGATTCAAAGCCGGACACCAAGTCCTCTCTTTGGGATGGCCCAAAGCTGACTTCTTACTTTACTTCGGGTCATCGGACCTACAAATAACAAGGTTTCCGGGTCAAGGTTAGGGCTGGGTTTCACATTCTCCCCCCCTTAAAGAAATTTCGTCCCCGAAATTGAAAGCGTACTGTGCTTCCAAAGAGGTAAGGAAACTTCTCCTTCATGTCTTCTTCCTTCTCCCAAGAAGCTTCTTCGGGGGTATGGTTCTTCCACCGAATCTTCACCAAAGGAATGGCGCGATTCCGCAGTGCTTGTCCTTCCTATCCGGGATTTCGGCCGGTTCTTCATCATAGGTCAAATCAGCACTAAGTCCTTCGGTGCTTGCTGCAAAATGTGTTCCGGATTCTCTATGTATTTTCGGAGCATCGAAATATGAAACACATTGTGCACACCAGCAAGAGACGGAGGTAATGCTAATCGATACGCAACGGGTCCAACCTTTTCCAAAATCTCGAAAGGTCCAATGTAACGAGGGCTAAGCTTTCCCTTAACATTGAATCTCATCACACCCTTCATTGGTGAGACCTTGAGAAAGACTTTCTCTCCAACTTGAAATTCCAAATCGGTCCTTCTCTTATCGGCATAAGATTTACTGTCTCGGTTGGCGGACTTAATCCTTTCTCTTATCATATCTACCATAGCACTTGTAGCTTCAATCATCTCGGGACCTAAGACTTTTCTTTCACCTGTCTCGATCCAGTACAAAGGTGTCCTACAAGTACTACCATACAAAGCCTTGAATGGAGCCATGCCTATTGTTGCTTGATAAGCTGTTGTTATAGGCAAACTCAACCAAAGCTAGGTGTTCATCCCAATTACCACCCATATCCACCACACAAGATCTGAGCATGTCTTCCAATGTCTGAATTGTCCGCTCAGGATTGTCCATCGGCTTGTGGATGATGAGCTGTACTCAAGTTCAATTGGGTTCCCAAGGCCTTACGCAAACTATTCCAAAACCTTGAGGTGAACCTAGGATCACGATCCGAGACAATACTCAATGGCACACCATGCGGACGAACCACATTATCCACATAAAGCCTGGCTAGCTTATCCAGTATGAGTGATCTTCATAGGAATGAAATGGGCTGATTTGGTCAACCTATCAACAATCACCCACACGGTGTCATTGCCTTTACTTGTCCGAGGCAAGCTAGTCACAAAGTCCATGGAGATATCTTCCCACTTCCAACTAGGAATAGGAAGGGGTTGAAGTAATCCAGATGGAGGTTGTCGAACGGCTTTCACACGTTGGCAAGTCTCACACTTGGCAACAAAATCGTCAACATCCGCCTTTAGACCAATCCACCAAAAATGTTCCTTCAAGTCCTTGTACATCTTGGTGCTTCCCGGGTGTCCGATAAAGAAGTGGTGGTGTGCTTCCTTCAATATTTCTTTCTTAACTTCATCGTTTGCGAGCACACACAGTCTTCCTCTAAACAACAAAGCACCATCCATGGATATACCAAAGTCGGGGGTCCGACTCGGGATTCGAAGAAATCTTCTCAACTTTGGTCAAAAACTCTTGATCGAACTCTGTGAGCAACAATCTTATCTCTAAGACCAGATCTTGCCGTCATGGCGAGAAAGAATAAAATCAGAATTCTCGGGAACGATTTCCAAATCAAAACTCTCAATAGAAGACCACAATGGTAAACTCAAAGCATTTAAATCCAAAGTCTTCTTCGGTTCTTCCTACTAAGAGCATCGGCAACAACATTTGCTTTCCCGGGATGATCTTGAATATCACAATCATAATCGGAGACGAGTTCCAACCATCTCCTTTGTCTCATGTTCAACTCCTTTTGGGTAAAGAAATATTTCAAACTCTTATGATCCGTGAAAATGGCAATCTTCTCACCGTAAAGATAATGTCTCCAAATCTTCAAAGCAAAGACAACGGCGGCAAGTTCTAGATCGTGAGTGGGGTAATTCCGCTCATAATCCTTCAATTGCCGAGAAGCATAGGCTACGACCTTGCCATGTTGCATCGGTACACAACCCAAACCAATCTTTGGCGCATCGGTATAAGCTGTCATACCACCGGAACTATCGGGTATAGTCAAAACCGGGGCACTTGTCAATCTATCCTTCAACTCTTGGAAATTCTTCTCACGGGCGTCGGACCAAACAAACTTCTCTTCTTTCCTGGTCAACTTAGTCATAGGAGCAGCCAACCGAGAAAAGTTCTCAATAAACCTTCGGTAGTAACCCGCCAATCCAAGAAAACTTCTTATTTCCGTTCTGCGACTTCGGTCTCTCCCAATCAGCCACGACTTGGACCTTTTCGGGATCGACACGAATACCTTCGGCTGAAACTACATGACCAAGGAAAACTACTCTCTTAAGCCAGAAATCACACTTGCTAAACTTAGCAAACAACTTCTTTTCTCGCAACCTTTGCAAAGTGAAACTTAGATGACTCGCATGCTCTTCTTCGCTCTTCGAATAGATCAAGATGTCATCAATGAAAACAATCACAAACTTATCAAGCACATCATGAAATACTCGGTTCATGAGGTCCATGAACACCGCGGGAGCATTGGTCAATCCGAAAGGCATGACTCTAAACTCGTAGTGACCATACCGCGTTCGGAAAGATTTGTCTTGAAGATATCACTAGACTTCACTTTCAATTGGTGATATCCGGACCTTAAGTCAATCTTCGAGAACACAACTGCACCCTTCAAGCGATCGAAGAGATCATCGATTACGGGCAGCGGATATCTATTCTTGATAGTCAACTTATTCAACTCACGGTAGTCGATGCACAAGCGCATACTACCGTCTTTCTTCTTGACGAACAAGACCGGAGCTCCCCAAGGTGACACACTAGGCTGTACTGAAACCTCTATCAATGAGCTCATTCAACTGATTTTGCAACTCTTTCAACTCGGTAGGAGCCATCCTATACGGAGCTTTAGATACGGGAGCGGCACCGGGGACGAGATCAATAGAGAATTCGACATCTCTGTCCGGAGGCACTCACGATAGATCATCGGGGAAGACATCAACAAAGTCGCAGACAACTCGACTTCATCGACTCTTTTCTCCACTATACCCTTGCCTTCGGATGAAGCATCATCCACTAGGGCATAGACTTGCATCGGTCGAGACGAGCACCTTCTTACAAACCCTTCTCTTTTCACCTTGAAATTCAAAGACCGGACTTCCACAAATATGGGCCTGAATCTTCTTTGAGGAACAAAGGAACACGGCTTTGTGGGCTGTCAACCGATCAATTCCCAAAATAACATCGAAGTCCTTCATGTCAAGAATCACAAAATTGGCTTCCAAGTTCTTTTCACCAATCAACACGGGACATTTAGATAACCCCTTATCTAGTTTCACAACAGGACCAGTGGGTGTACTAATCAATAAACAACTAGACAACTTCTCGGGGATTAGGTTAGTCTTCTTGATGAATGCGAGATGACATGAGCGAATGAGATGCACCCGTATCAAATAAGACAAATGCGAAAATAGAAGCGACTAACAATGTACTGTAATCACATCATGGCTTGGATCCTGCTCGATCTTGGAAATACTGAAAACTCTACCGAGAGGGAGGAGCGGGAGCACTCTTCACCAGGGGGCGGGCTGCTTTGGGCGGGCCGCCCGGACGAGCACGAGCAAAATGACCAGCTTGCTTGCGGTAGAAGCAAACGGGATTCTTTGGATCCAACGGGGGTGGCTGCAACGAGAGGACTTACGAACAAAAGGCCTTGCACTCGCACTTGCACTTGCACTTGCATTTGCTGGTGGTCGGTTTCCGCCATCTTTTTTAAAGCGGCCGGGCTGCTGAAAACCCGTGTTCGACCTACACTCTTAGCACGAAAGGTAGGAGTGGGGTAGGGTGTAGGTCTCACATAACGACGGTCATTGCGATCCACCAAACCAGAATTCCTTGAGCGCCAAGGCTTTTGCACCACGAGCACTTTCCTTCTCTGTTTCTTCCAACTTCTTCGAGTTCTGCACCACTTGAGCATAGCTCACAATAGGCTGGGCTTGTGAGGTAAGCTTTAATGGCGGGCGCGATCCTTTGAAGAACTTCTTTGCTTTGGCGAGGTCTTCCTTCAAAGAATGCGGAGCAAAGAAATGAAGCTCCTCGAACTTCTGTTGGTACTCCAACACGGACAAAGTTCCTTGAGTCGAGAATCATAAACTCCGCTTCCTTTGCATCCTTCACCGCCTCGGGAAAGTAGTTCATACAAAAAGCCTCTTTGAATAACTCCCAAGTTACAACTCCTGCATGCAAACCTTCCAAAAGCGGGACGAGTGGAGATCCACCATGCATCGGCTTCTTGTTGCAACCACGCTCGGCAAACAAAATCTTCGAGCTTCCGAGCATTGCGGATGCCGGAAAGCCTTCTCCAACTCACGAAGCCACTTGTTAGGAAACAAGGGGTCCTTGGTAACTCCGGTGAAAGTGGGTACTTGCATCTTGAGAAAAACTCTCCATCGGGCGAGTATGAGGAGTTCAGCTAAACCTCCCGCATTCGGGAGCTGCGGCATGAGGATTCACATTAGCACCAGCCGGGTCTCATTATGCGAGTCATGAAACCCACCAACATCTGGTTGAGCCCAGGCTGCTTCTTGCTTTGCATCATATTGCCCATGATATTGGCAATATCTACGAAACTTCCAACATTCGGGGCGCCGGGGATCTCATGAGTACCACTGATCGGCATTTGGTATCTCACCACCTCCATGAGGTACTTCACCACCTCCCTGAGGTATTTCACCACCACCATGACCACTTTGGATTCACCACGCCCACTTCTCGGAGTAACCATTACTGCAAAAACCGAGAACATCAAAATACCGAATTTCGAAGATTCAACATAAACCACAAGTCCAAATGATTTGAAAACTTAAATCATGCTCAAATATATCCATATAGTCATCAAACAATATTCCATAAGGCAAAAATCACATTTTCCAAAAATTCAACAGCAAATGAGGTCAACTTGTGACCATTGGTCGAGTGGTTGGTCGAGTGACCCGGTCGACCAATCGGTCGACCAATGAAGAAAAATCTGAAAATTCGCATTATAAGCCTCATTTCCACATTCCAACCTCATTCTAACTTCTTCCAAAGGTGAGAGAGCTCTAGGGAAAATCTCCAAGAGTTCCCACAAGTGTTCTTGAGGTGATTTAGTGCTTCAACAACAACACCACAACACACCATCTTCATAAACAAGGTAAATCTCTCATTCTTTCTTCCATTTTCATCTTCTCATGCTTGCATTTCAATAAAACTATGCTTTACTTGTATCCAATGCTAGAAATCATGCTTAGGAATGCTTAGAAACATATTCCCTAGGTTTTAAACACAATGACATGCATAGACAACAAGTTTTTACACATTTGGTGCTCATCTCGCAAAGTTTTATACCGAAATCGATATCTTTAGAAAAATTTCGTTTTCTCTCAAACCGCTTGAAATTTTATCACGAGATCAAATGCTACATGCTCAAGATGACATTGTAGATGGGTCCATACAATTTGATTTAACCAATTTCAACTTTTCAAAAATCCAATTTTGACCTAAATTGCAAAATCCCCAAATTTCTTCTTGCTGAATTTTTCGCTTTAATCCAAGTTTTCGATCGATTTTCATCAAAACAACTTCATAGACATGAAATTCCAAGTATTGTGCACATGCTAGTATGTTCAAATCAAATTTCCCCCAAATTTGAAATTTTCCGAAAAATTACGAAAATACCCTTTTGGCTAAAATCTTGTATAGCACTAATTGGAATTGTCTCTTGTCTCTTTCACGGATACATCATGCGAGAGGGGAGGACGAGGAGGAGGTAGAGGTAGAGGTCGCATCGTAGGTGCTCTCGGGGGCGAGAGGTCGGGTTCCTTTCGAGCCCCGAGAGAGGAGGTTAGGAGGCCGGACCTGTTTGACACACCTCGGGCCGAGTTTGCATGCGAGGCCTACTTCAGCTATTGTAACATCGAGATGGGGCGTCTACTTCACTTACGCCAGCTCGGAGCCTTCGGGATCCGGCGAGAGGTTCGACACTTTACGGTGGACTCACCTCTTCACCGAGGATTTGCCGGTATACCCGGAGCTAGTGAGGTTGTTCTTCGGCAACCTTACTTACACGAGAGGAGGCTCGGGGCCGGGGACATCCACTCGGACTTGTCCTCGGGAGGCGGGGTCCACCGGACTCGGATTCGCTTCTCCACCCGGACAACGGGCTGAGATCCTGCGGGTCCCTTACTACCCACATCGGTGTGTGTGGATACCTGCCGGAGCGGACACTGGACAGCCATCGATGCCGTACGAGCTTCGCGAGATATGCTCCACGCTATGGGATAGCCGCCGATGCTTCACACCGTGGACTAGCGGACGGATGACGGGTTCTGCACGTATTATCGGTCGCATAGTCGGCCGAAACATCATGCCGAAAGCCGGACATCACCATCGGGTCACGGTGATGGAGGCCTTGGTCATTTACCGCATCTACATGGGCTTCGAGATCGATCTTTCCTACATCATTCAGCGGGTCATCTTTGGACTTGGTTCTGCGGCCTAGCATGCGGAACCTTTGCTATGGGAGGCTTCGACTTTGATCTTCGGGCATTTCGGGGTGAGTTTCGAGGATACTCCGATGGACACTAGATCACGGGGATACCCCATTGGGACTCGGACCATTCGACGGATGAGACTACATCGGTTAGAGAGATCTCCTGGTCCGGAGGGTGAGGATGATGATGAGTCGGAGGATGAGGATGAGGGATCGAGAGGATGGAGGAGAGGATATCGGTCCGATAGTGATGATCAGGCCGGAGATGATCTGAGATATGCGCGAGGCTGAGCACATGCATCACGAGTTTCCTTCATCACATTTCGAGGCGGGTGGCCCTTCACATGCGGTTCCGGAGACTTCGGATCTTGGTGCACGGATGAGATCGATGACTTCCATGCTAGAGAGGATGGAGGTCGGACGGGAGCAGATGTACGAGAGGATGGAGTCTCGACGGAGACGAGGATAGAGCATCGGGTGACTCGGCTAGCGAGAGGAGTTCGGAGCATATAGAGATCGAGTAGATCACCTAGATAGAAGTTGTACCTTAGGATTTTCCATTTATGCTTTTCAGATGTAATCATTGTAAAACCTTTGAAATTAATGAAGTTCATTTTGTTTCTCTTTATTTATTGTATGTTATGCACTTTTCTTTTCCTTGCATTAGTGTCATTTGTTCAAGTATAATTATGGTATGTTATTCGAAATGTTACTGTTATGCCTCAAAGTTCAAGTTTCTAATTCGGTGTTCTATTATTCACTTCTAAGAGTAGAAGAGTCACTTCGGATCAATGACTCGGGAATGTTCGGTTGTTGCCTTTTGTGGTTAGGATCTCCTCAAACCTTGGGCTCGATACCAATCATCCACGCCCTCCCGCCCGGTACCCTATCGGCATACCCGAGAGTGTGATCCACGGCCCGAAGATCGGGTATCGAGTGATCAACCTCCCACATAAGCAATAACATAATCATGAACAACCATAACAAGAGTGCGGAAGATAAATCATAGATCCAATAATGAAAGAATGAATCATAAACGAAACGGAATACTAAATATATAATCGAGTGTCAACGAGATAAGTAAAGTGAAGCAAAAATCCCACTTTACATCCGGCGGAAAAGTAGCTCGAAAGAATAAACTAGATAAAAGCTAATCCCGGTAGCAAGTACATTGGGTAACTAAATTATTCTCCACTTTGTAGACGACATCCTTGTAGGTGTAGATCTCATAAATAGCACAAGGACGCTTCCACTCAATGGTCGGACTAAGCATCGTACGGAGCATAACCACCCGTGGAATCTTGAGTAATTGTGGTAACCGCAATCACCTTCCTGGAGATATGCCTCTTCGCCTTGCGCTTCCTCATAGGGACCGTCATAGTATTCGGTACCTGCGGGATAGTCTAACAACATTGTACAATAAAGGAATGAGTTTCAAAGAAACTCGGTAAAGCGATTAAAATCCATAATAACATACATGGCGAATTCCAGAACAAACATAATGCAATATGATATGAGACAACCAATGAATGAATGATTCTAACTCTATGTATGCTGGTCTCTATTGGCGGACATGCTTTAAGTCATAACACCGTACTTCTTTAGGAAAGTCCACTCACATCCTCAACCATTTAAGATATCTTGGATTCTCTCACGGATCATTTCACCGGTCTTGAGCAGCCGATTGGTAATGGGTCCTTCATCCCTCGGGACAAACCTTGGCGGGGGTTAAGTCAACACACTCTCTCACAACCATTTGGTATAAGTACCGGCGCATGTCGGGGTAATACCTAGCCAAAATGCAAGTCTTCTACTTGGTTACATCAAGTCGGATCCGGATACTTCCATTCCTCGTCCCCGACGATCCTTTCCGGTATCCTTCACACTAGAGTCCTCATAGTCCACGACTACGGACTCACCAACCCTATTGATCATCCACATATGGTAAACGGGAAGCTCTCACGTCCTCTCACGGGTTGGTTACCGGTCTTAAGCGCCCGTGAGCCCAAGTCTAACCATATGCAACCCTACCAATAAATGGCCCCCACAATGTGATTCCTGTCCTCTCACGGGTTGGTTACCGGTCTTGAGCGCCCATGAATCCCCATTGCTACCACGGGTCGTTCGGTCTCAATACCCCTCCGATTAGGGTCGACATAACAGGACATCCTAGCCAAACACTACTAGACAATCCTAGATATGTCATCCAACGGTTTAGGAAGGTGTCCGAGAGGGCATCTCCGGAAACATCCCATAATATTCCCGTAGTAGTCCAAGGACGAGAAATGTCAAAAGGACACCTCTCCTTCCCAAACCATACGTAAGCATACACATGCATCAATTCATATCATCACATATATGGTAACTCCATATATGGAAAGAAATCAATATTTACAAACATTTGTATAACATTGGTAAGTAAATCATACATGAATCAATTCAATATGAATAAGTAATGCTACTGTAATCAAAGTTATGCAACAGTAGTATATCATTGTAAGAATCTAATTTAGGAAACATATTAATGATATTCAAATATAGAAACTAGATTCATGCTATCTATGTAATTAAGGAAATAACCATCCTTACCTTTTATAACTCGCAAAGAATCCTAAGAAATCAAGTAAGATCTTGGCAAACTTGAGAAGAAGGTCCTAAACAAGTATATACAACATATTAGGAAAGATTCCTAACAGAAAATATAGCAAAACATCCGAAAGCAGACCAATTCGGAGTTGCTTTGTACTCATTGGTCGAGTGGATTGGTCGAGTGGTCCGATCGACCAATCGGTCGACCAATGCGACGATAACTTAGAAAATCGAGTTTTGAGATATGAAATCCGAATTTGGTGGTTCAAAAGGGTACTAATCAAGGGGTAGACTACATCAGTAGTATTCTAGCATATAGGGGACCTCAAAACACTAATCAAATCAAGGTATCAAGATCCCAATTAGGAAACAAAAAGTTACCATAAATAAATCAAACATGGATCTTGATGAATTTTGAAATAGAAAACAAGGACAAGAACAATAGGAAGATGGATCATTGCTTTTGGTAATGAAAACATGAAAACATGCATAGGTCTTCATGGTATAAGGCTTAGAAGCATGAATCTAAATAAGGAAATAAAACCTACCATATATGTACTATCATGCATCATGAAGAACACATAGTAAGGTAGAAGAGAACAACTAGAATTCTATGGATTATGGATCATAGAAAGAAAACACAACCATTAACCACTAACATGATCAATGAAAGAAGATCCAAAGAGATCGAGAATTCAGATTAGGAAATTAACGAGAGATTAAATCATGGTTTGATCATGAATCCTTCAAAAGCTTGCAATGATCATGGTTAAGATCATTGTTCTAGCCTTTAATCCTTAGGATGATCATGAGAACATGTTCGAGAGATGTTTGCAACGAGAGGATGCAGCATCTCTTCTACTGTCTCAACTCAAAAAGGAAAGAAAAACAAAGATGTAGGAGAAGAAGAGAGAGTAGACATACCTTTTGATGCAAAAAGAAGAGTTCCGACGAAGATCCGCCAAGAAAACTCCAAGGATGCAAGAGAGATGACTTGCGAGAGGTCTTTGGTTCGTTCCGGAGGGTTTGGAGGCAGCAAATACGAAGTGGACTCGAGGTTAGGCTTAAATAGAGCAAGAATCAACCTAATTGCCAAAGACGGCACCCATTGGTCGAGTGGATTGGTCGACTGGCCCGGTCGACCAATCGGTCGACCAATGCGAACTGACAAGGCCAAAACGAGGGAATTGAAGGCCCGATCAAATCCAAACCTAAAGGGGTTTTGCACACAAGTCAAGTGACTTACCTAGTAGGTAGAAATGCCTTCAAACCAAGATAGAGATCACTCCAAGTCCATCAACTAATTAGATCTTCATCAGGATTCTGTTTCCATAAATAGCACCTCATCATCAACCTTAAACAAAAAAAAAAAAAAAAAAAACCAACACCAACAAGGCCACCACAACACCCCCCCTTCTTTTTTACCTCCACCCCCCCAAAAAAAAAAAAAATAAGGCGCAAGGTTTAGAAGGGGGGGTTTTAATTAAAAAAAAAATCCTCCCCCCCCCACAACCAAAAAAAACATTTTGGCCATAATTTTGTTGCCCTCCCCCCCCAGCCCTCATTCGGTTCATCATCTAACTTTGCCATCGGAGGCGGCTGCCCAGCACACAAGCCGGCCCGCATCTAACCTTTCTTGCAGGACTCATCGTCCCGGATACGAGAGGAGGCTCAGTCGGATCCAGAAGCATAATTGATCCGCATCAGTTTGGCGCCGTCTGTGGGAACGACAAAATCTTCAAGTCATGGTGAGACGAGTAAATGGACGTTCCCGACAAGAAAATACCGAGGATAATCGAACGATCCTCGAAGATATGGTTGACCCCTCAACCCATATAGAGCAAGAACAACTTCAGGAAAATCTAGTTCTGGAGGATCTGAATGGTGCGGGAACTTCCCGAGGTCCTCAAGAACAAGCCATTATGGCCGATATGGACGAGTTGCGAAAGGGAATGCTCGAGATGCAAGGAGTATTACGCAACCTGGTCCATCAAATTGGAGTCGAACAAGGACCGAGATGCAATACACAATCGGGAAGATTGGTGAAAGCGTTGAGGACGGCACTAGGGTCACGTGGAGCGAGGCGTATCCCGAGGTTGAAAGTTACCCGGGAACAAAAGGAGGACAATCCCGGACGAAGCAAACGCCAAACTACTCCTAATGGAACAAGAATCAGTGCCTTAGACTGTCTTTCGATGCCACCCAAGACGGGGTCTTTGCCCTAAAGGAGTCGACGGGAAGAAATCGAAGATAAAGAGGACCAGGGGGATAGTCAACCCCAACCGTCCCGCTCGAGAGTATCATCGTCTCGGGCGAATCCTCGAGTAAAGGAGGCACCTACTCACCAACGAGGCAAAGAGCGTGCCGAATCAGATGAAAATGAAGTACGACAAAGCCAGCTTCAAAACCGGGTAGCTGAGGTCGAGCGCAAGTTGGAGGATCGTGATCATGATGACGATCTGGACGTGGTTGATCGGGAGCCGTTCTCGGACTAGATCATGAACATGCCTCTCCCAAGAAATTTTATCATGCCAACCTTCACCCCTTTTGAAGGGAAGACAAACCCCAAGGAGCATATCAGTTACTTCAAGTCAGTAATGACTATATTAGGCCGGGAGGATGAATTGCTTTGCAGAACGTTCTCGGCGTCACTCAAGGGACTGGCCATTAAATGGTTCAGCAGCCTACGACCTGCGTCAATTAATAATTTCTGAGAGTTGGCCCAGAAATTCATAGCCCGATTCCGCAGCGCGATCGGGAGTAAAAAGACGTCCGATAGTCTCTTTGGCATATGACAAGGAAGGAATGAGACTATTCGGGAGTATCTGAAAAGATTCGACGAGGTTGCCATCGAGATCGAGGAGCTTGATGATCAAGTTGCGTACAGTGCGCTTTGGAGTGGCATCACACACCAAAGACTTCTGGAAGTCCTGCTAACGGACAAGCCAAAAACGTACGGGACGTTGCTACGCAAGTGTCGAAGCAAGCAAGCCGGTGTCTATAAAGTGATAAATGCCCGAGTAAAAGCGGATCGGGACAGAAGGTCAGATCGGGACGTACATAAACCCTCCCCGGGTGACAAGAATCAAAGATCAAAAAGTAGATGGAAGCGTGACCAAGAGAGAATGAGCTATACTCCTCTAAACACAAAGCCATCAGAAATCTTGATGAACATTCGGGATAAAAATTCGTTAAAGTGGCCCGGAAAGATACGTGCACCACCAGAGGATCGGGATGTGACAAATACTGTCCATTCCACCAAGATTACGGCCACCACACAGATGGGTGTCGGAGTCTGAAGTTTGAAATAGAGAAACTGATCCAACAAGGAAAGCTGGGTCAGTATGTAAAGCAGACGGGAAAGACCCGAGCACACTCACCCAAGTCAAAAAAGAGAGGTCGATCCTCTAGTCCGAAAGAAGCTGTCAAAAGAACAGACAAGGGAAAGGAAAAGGCGGATCGGGAAGAAATGCCCGTGTACGTAATCATGGGAGGTCCGACGGTAGAATCAATCAGGAAGGCGAAACAAAAGGCCCGGTTCGTGGGGGCGGTACACATGCCTAAGAAAAGACAAAATCCAACATGCCCCGAACCAATAACTTTTACGGATGCGGACCTGGACGGTGTTATATCTCCACATGATGATGCGATCATAAAAGTCAAAATAGCCAATCGGGAAGTTCACCGAGTTTTGGTGGATACAGGGTCATCCGTTGACCTAATCTCGTACGACGCTTTCAAAAGATTGAAATTGGCCGATGATTTGCTGACCCCTTCGTCAACACCACTGTATGGTTTCGCGGGGTCTTCCACAGTGGCAGAAGGAACGATCCATTTGGATCTCAAAGTCGGGAAGTCACCCCGAGATACCCTGGTTCGGGTAAATTTCATGGTCGTGAAGGAGCTGTCGGCATACAATGTTATTTTGGGACGACCGACACTAAATGCGCTTGAAGCAGTCGTATCTCCTAGGCATATGAAGTTAAAGTTCCCGACCGAAGCTGGAGTCGGGGAATGTTGTTCAGACCAATCGGCTTCCCGCCAGTGCTACAAAAATTACTTGAAGGAAAAACGTTAGCCAAAAAATTCGGGAACTGCCATGAACGTCGAGGTTTGGGACGATAGCAACGAGGAAAGCATGCAGCAGGCAGAGCCCGTAGAAAAATTGGAAAGGATACAGCTGAGTCAATCTCTCCCCGACCGAGGGACGTTTATTGGCTCGGAGCAACCAGAAGATTTCAAGAAGGAGCTTACTCGGTTCTTGTGTTGCAGATATCTTTGCATGGTCGGCAAATGACATGCCCGGGATAGACAGGCGGGTAGCAGAGCACAAACTCTAGATACAGAAGGATGCTACCCCGGTCATCCAAAGATGAAGGAATTTTGCGATAGAAAAACATGAAGCAATCAGGGTCGAGGTGGAAAAATTGGAAAGGTCGGGTTTCATAAAACCAATTGAATGCCCAACCTGGCTGGCCAATGTAGTTATGGTCAAGAAGGCGAACGGGAAATGGAGAATGTGTACCGACTACACGGATTTGAACAAAGCCTGCCCAAAAGATTGTTACTGTCACGCCCTCCCAGCCGGTACCCTATCTGGCATACCCGAGAGTGTGATCCACAGCCCGAAGATCAGGTATCGAGTGATCAACCTCCCACATAAACAATAACATAATCATGAACAATCAAAACAAGAGTGCGGAAGATAAATCATAGATCCAATAAAGAAAGAATGAATCATAAATGAATCAGAATAATAGATATAATCAGAGTATCAAACAGATAAGTAAAGTGAGGCAAAAATCCCACTTTACATCCAGCGGAAAAGTAGCTCTAAAGAATAAACTAGACAAAATCTAATCCCAGTAGCAAGTACATTGGGTAACTAAATTGTTCTCCACTTTATAGACAACATCCTTGTAAGTGTAAATCTCATAAATGGCACAAGGACGCTTCCACTCAATGGTCGGACTAAGCATCGTACGGAGCATAACCACTCGTGGGATCTTCAGAGTAATTGTGGTAACCGCAATCACCTTCCTGGAGATATGCCTCTTCGCCTTGCGCTTCTTCATAGGGACCGTCATAGTACTCGGTACACTGCAGGATAGTCTAACAACATTGTACAATAAAGGAATGAGTTTCAAAGAAACTCGGTAAAGCGATTAAAAATCCATAATAACATAAATGGCAGGATTCCGAACAAACATAAATGCAATATGATATGAGACAAACAATGAATGAATGAATCTAACTCTATGTATATTGGTCTCTATTGGTAGACATGCTTTAAGTCATAGCACCGTACTTCTTTAGGAAAGTCCACTCACATCCTCAACCATTTAAGATATCTTGGATTCTCTCACGGATCATTTCACCGGTCTTGAGCAGCCGATTGGTAATGGGTCCTTCATCCCTCGGGACAAACCTTGGCGGGGGGTTAAGTCAACACACTCTCTCACAACCATTTGGTATAAGTGCTGGCGCATGTCGGGGGTAAAACCTAGCCAAATGCAAGTCTTCTACTTAGTTACATCAAGTCGATCCGGATACGTCCATTCCTCGTCCCCGACGATCCTTTCCGGTATCCTTCACACTAGAGTCAGCGTATCCTATGGCACCGACCAACTCGGACTACGGACTCATCAACCCTATTGGTTATCCACATATGGTAAACGGGAAGCTCTCACGTCCTCTCACGGGTTGGTTACCGGTCTTAAGCGCCCGTGAGCCCAAGTCTAACCATATGCAACCCTACCAATAAATGGCCCCCACAATGTGATTCCTGTCCTCTCACGGGTTGGTTACCGGTCTTGAGCGCCCATGAATCCCCATTGCTACCACGGGTCGTTCGGTCTCAATACCCCTCCGATTAGGGTCTGACATAACAGGACATCCTAGCCAAACACTACTAGACAAATCCTAGATATGTCATCCAACAGTTTAGGAAGGTGTCCAGAGGGCATCTCCGGAAACATCCCATAATATTCCCGTAGTAGTCCAAGGACAGAAGTGTCAAAAGGACACCTCTCCTTTCCAAACCATACTTAAGCATACACATGCATCAATTCATATCATCACATATATGGTAACTTCATATATGGAAAGAAATCAATAATTACAATCACTTGTATAACATTGGTAAGTAAATCATACATGAATCAATTTAATATGAATAAGTAATGCTACTGTAATCAAAGTTATGCAACAGTAGTATATCATTGTAAGAATCTAATTTAGGAATCATATCTATGATATTCAAATATAGAAACTAGATTCATGCTATCTATGTAATTAAGGAAATAACCATCCTTACCTTTTATAACTCGCAAAGGAATCCTAAGAAATCAAGTAAGATCTCGGCAAACTTGAGAAGAAGGTCCTAAACAAGTATATACAACATATTAGGAAAGATCCCTAATAGAAAAGATACCAAAACATCCAACATAGACCAATTCTGGAGTTGCTGTACTCATTGGTCGAGTGGATTGGTCGAGTGGTCCAACGACCAATCAGTCGACCAATGCAGACGAGAGCCTAAAAAAAACAGAGTTTTAAGATATGAAATCCGAATTTGGTGGTTCAAAAGGGTACTAATCAAGGGGTAGACTACATCAGTAGTATTCTAACATATAGGGGACCTCAAAACACTAATCCAATCACGATATCAAGATCCAAATTAGGAAACAAAAAGTTACCATAATTAAATCAACCATGGATCTTGATGAATTTGAAATAGAAAACAAAGACAAGAACAATAGGAGGATGGATCATTGCTTTCGGTAATGGTATCATGAAAACATACATAGATCTTCATGGAATAAGGCTTAGAAGCATAAATCTAAATAAGGAAATAAAACCTACCATATATGTAACTACCATGCATCATGAAGAACACATAGTATGGTAGAAGAGAACAACTAGAAATCTATAGATTATGGATCATGGAAAGAAAACACAGTAATTAACTACTAACATGATCAACAAAGAAGATCCAAAGAGATCAGAATTCAGATTAGAAGTTTAATCAAAGATTAGATCATGGTTTGATCATGATTCCTTCAAAAGCTTGCAATGATCATGGTTAAGATCATTGTTCTAGCCTCAAATCCTTAGGATGATCATGAGAACATGTTCAGAGATGTTTGCAACGAGAGAATGCAGCATCTCTTCTACTGTCTCAACTCAAAAAGGAAAGAAAAACAAAGATGGAGGAGAAGAAGAGAGAGTAGACATACCTTTTGATGCAAAAAGAAGAGTTTCGACGAAGATCCGTCAAGAAAACACCAAGGATGCAAGAGAGATGACTTGCAGAGGTCTTTGGTTCGTTCCAGAGGGTTTTGAGGCAGCAAATACGAAGTGGACTCGAGATTGGACTTAAATAGAGCAAGAACAACCTAATTGCCAAAGACAAGCACTCATTGGTCGAGTGGATTGGTCGATCGGCCCCGACCGACCAATCAGTCGACCAATGTCGACAACAGAAGACCAAAACGAGGGAATTGAAGGTCCAGATCAAATCCAATCCTAAAGGGGTTTTGCACACAAGTCAAGTGACTTACCTAATAGGTAGAAATGCCTTCAAACCAAGATAGAGAGCACTCCAAGTCCATCAACTAATCAGATCTTCATCGAGATTCGGTTTCCATAAATAGAACCTCATCATCAACTTTCATGGATTCAAAGCCAGACACCAAGTCCTCTACTGGGATGGCCCAAAGCTGACTTCTTACTTTACTTCGGGTCATCGGACCTACAAATAACAAGGTTTCCGGGTCAAGGTTAGGGCTGGGTTTTACATTCTCCCCCCCCTTAAAGAAATTTCGTCCCCGAAATTGAAAGCGTACCTGTGCTTCCAAAGAGGTAAGGAAACTTCTCCTTCATATCTTCTTCCTTCTCCCAAGAAGCTTCTTCAGGGGTATGGTTCTTCCACCGAATCTTCACCAAAGGAATGGTGCGATTCCGCAGCTGCTTGTCCTTCTTATCCATGATTTCGGCCGGTTCTTCATCATAGGTCAAATCAGCACTAAGTCCTTCAGGTGCTTGCTGCAAAATGTGTTCCGGATTCTCTATGTATTTTCGGAGCATCGAAATATGAAACACATTGTGCACACCAGCAAGAGGCGGAGGTAATGCTAATCGATACGCAACAGGTCCAACCTTTTCCAAAATCTCGAAAGGTCCAATGTAACGAGGGCTAAGCTTTCCCTTAACATTGAATCTCATCACACCCTTCATTGGTGAGACCTTGCTAGCTTATCCAGAGTATGAGTGATCTTCATAGGAATGAAATGGGCTGATTTGGTCAACCTATCAACAATCACCCACACAGTGTCATTGCCTTTACTTGTCCGAGGCAAGCTAGTCACAAAGTCCATGGAGATATCCTCCCACTTCCAACTAGGAATAGGAAGAGGCTGATGTAATCCAGATGGAGGTTGTCGAACGGCTTTCACACGTTGGCAAGTCTCACACTTGGCAACAAAATTATCAACATCCGCCTTTAGACCAATCCACCAAAAATGTTCCTTCAAGTCTTTGTACATCTTGGTGCTTCCGGTGTACAAGAAAGACCGACTCGGTGTGCTTCCTTCAATATTTCTTTCTTAACTTCTTCGTTTGCAGGCACACACAGTCTTCCTCTAAACAACAAAGCACCATCCATGGATATACCAAAGTCGGGGTCCGACTCAGGATTCGAAGAAATCTTCTCAACTTTGATCAAAAACTCTTGATCAGAACTCTGCAGAGCAACAATCTTATCTCTAAGACCAGATCTTGCCGTCATGGCGAAAGAATAAAATCAGAATTCTCGAGAACGATTTCCAAATCAAAACTCTCAATAGAAGACCACAATGGTAAACTCAAAGCATTCAAATCCAAAGTCTTCTTCTGGTTCTTCCTACTAAGAGCATCAGCAACAACATTTGCTTTCCCGGGATGATACCGAATATCACAATCATAATCGGAGACTAGTTCCAACCATCTCCTTTGTCTCATGTTCAACTCCTTTTTGGGTAAAGAAGTATTTCAAACTCTTATGATCCGTGAAAATGGCAATCTTCTCACCGTAAAGATAATGTCTCCAAATCTTCAAAGCAAAGACAACGGCGGCAAGTTCTAGATCGTGAGTGGGGTAATTCCGCTCATAATCCTTCAATTGCCGAGAAGCATAGGCTACGACCTTGCCATGTTGCATCAGTACACAACCCAAACCAATCTTTGACGCATCGGTATAAACTGTCATACCACCGGAACTATCGGGTATAGTCAAAACCGGGGCACTTGTCAATCTATCTTTCAACTCTTGGAAATTCTTCTCACAAGCGTCAGACCAAACAAACTTCTCTTCTTTCCTGGTCAACTTAGTCATAGGAGCAGCCAACCGAGAAAAGTTCTCAATAAACCTTCGGTAGTAACCCGCCAATCCAAGAAAACTTCTTATTTCCGTTACTGACTTCGGTCTCTCCCAATCAGCCACAGCTTGGACTTTTTCAGGATCGACACGAATACCTTCGGCTGAAACTACATGACCAAGGAATACCACTCTTTTAAGCCAGAAATCACACTTGCTAAACTTAGCGAACAACTTCTTTTCTCGCAACCTTTGCAAAGTGAAACTTAGATGACTCACATGCTCTTCTTCGCTCTTCGAATAGATCAAGATGTCATCAATGAAGACAATCACAAACTTATCAAGCACATCATGAAATACTCGGTTCATGAGGTCCATGAACACCGCAGGAGCATTGGTCAATCCGAAGGGCATGACTCTAAACTCGTAGTGACCATACCGCGTTCGGAAAGCTGTCTTGAAGATATCACTAGACTTCACTTTCAATTGGTGATATCCGGACCTTAAGTCAATCTTTGAGAACACAACTGCACCCTTCAACTGATCGAAGAGATCATCGATTCTGGGCAGCGGATATCTATTCTTGATAGTCAACTTATTCAACTCACGGTAGTCGATGCACAAGCGCATACTACCGTCTTTCTTCTTGACGAACAAGACCGGAGCTCCCCAAGGTGACACACTAGGCTGCACGAAACCTCTATCTATGAGCTCATTCAACTGATTTTGCAACTCTTTCAACTCGTAGGAGCCATCCTGTACGGAGCTTTAGATACCGGAGCAGCACCCCCCCCCGACCCCCCCCCCCGGGCCAGGGGGGAAAAACCAAAGAAATGAATCATAAATGAATCGGAATACTAAATATAATCGTAGTATCAAACGGATAAGTAAAGCGAGGCAAAAATCCCACTTTACAACCAGCGGAAAAGTAGCTCTAAAAGAATAAACTAGACAAAACCTAATCCCAAAGAGAAGTACATTGGGTAACTAAATTGTTCTCCACTTTATAGACAACATCCTTGTAAGTGTAAATCTCATAAATAGCACAAGGACGCTTCCACTCAATGGTCGGACTAAGCATCGTACGGAGCATAACCACTCACGGAATCTTCGAGTAATTGTGGTAACCGCAATCACCTTCCCCGGAGATATGCCTCTTCGCCTTGCGCTTCTTCATAGGGACCGTCATAGTACTCAAGACTGCAGGATAGTCTAACAACATTGTACAATAAAGGAATGAGTTTCAAAGAAACTCAAGAAAGGCGCTTAAAAATCCATAATAACATAAATGGCAGAATTCCAGAACAAACATAAATGCAATATGATATGAGACAAGCAATGAATGAATGAATCTAACTCTATGTATGCTGGTCTCTATTGGCAGACATGCTTTAAGTCATAACACCGTACTTCTTTAGGAAAGTCCACTCACATCCTCAACCATTTAAGATATCTTGGATTCTCTCACGGATCATTTCACCGGTCTTGAGCAGCCGATTGGTAATGGGTCCTTCATCCCTCAAGACAAACCATGGAAGGGGGGTTAAGTCAACACACTCTCTCACAACCATTTGGTATAAGTACTGGCGCATGTCGTGGTAAAACCTAGCCAAATGCAAGTCTTCTACTTAGTTACATCAAGTCGATCCAGATACTTCCATTCCTCGTCCCTGACGATCCTTTCCGGTATCCTTCACACTAGAGTCAGCGTATCCTATGGCACCGACCAACTCGGACTACGGACTCATCAACCCTATTGATCATCCACATATGGTAAACGGGAAGCTCTCACGTCCTCTCACGGGTTGGTTACCGGTCTTAAGCGCCCGTGAGCCCAAGTCTAATCATATGCAACCCTACCAATAAATGGCCCCCACAATGTGATTCCCTGTCCTCTCACGGGTTGGTTACCGGTCTTGAGCGCCCATGAATCCCCATTGCTACCACGGGTCGTTCGGTCTCAATACCCCTCCGATTAGGGTCCGACATAACAGGACATCCTAGCCAAACACTACTAGACAAATCCTAGATATGTCATCCAACAGCTTTAGGAAGGTGTCCAGAGGGCATCTCCGGAAACATCCCATAATATTCCCGTAGTAGTCCAAGGACAGAAGTGTCGAAAGGACACCTCTCCTTTCCAAACCATACTTAAGCATACACATGCATCAATTCATATCATCACATATATGGTAACTTCATATATGGAAAGAAATCAATAAGTACAATCACTTGTATATAATTGGTAAGTAAATCATACATGAATCAATTCAACATGAATAAATAATGCTACCGTAATCAAAGTTATGCAACAGTAGTATATCATTGTAAGAATCTAATTTAGGAGTCATATCAATGATATTCAAATATAGAAACTAGATTCATGCTATCTATGTAATTAAGGAAATAACCATCCTTACCTTTTATAACTCGCAAAGGAATCCTAAGAAATCAAGTAAGATCTTGGCAAACTTGAGAAGAAGGTCCTAAACAAGTATATACAACATATTAGGAAAGATCCCTAACGTAAAAGATATCAAAACATCCGAAATGCACCAAATCTGGAGTTGCTGTACTCATTGGTCGAGTGGATTGGTCGAGTGGTCCAACGACCAATCAGTCGACCAATGCAGATGAGAGCCTATAAAATCAGAGTTTTAAGATATGAAATCCGAATTTGGTGGTTCAAAAGGGTACTAACCAAGGGGTAGACTACATCAGTAGTATTCTAACAAATAGGGGACCTCAAAACACTAATCCAATCAAGGTATCAAGATCCAAATTAGGAAACAAAAAGTTACCATAATTAAATCAACCATGGATCTTGATGAATTTGAAATAGAAAACAAAGACAAGAACAATAGGAGGATGGATCATTGCTTTCGGTAATGGTATCATGAAAACATACATAGATCTTCATGGAATAAGGCTTAGAAGTATAAATCTAAATAAGGAAATAAAACCTACCATATATGTAACTACCATGCATCATGAAGAACACATAGTATGGTAGAAGAGAACAACTAGAAATCTATAGATTATGGATCATGGAAAGAAAACACAAGAATTAACTACTAACATGATCAACATAGAAGATCCAAAGAGATCGGAATTCAGATTAGAAGTTTAACAGAGATTAGATCATGGTTTGATCATGATTCCTTCAAAAGCTTGCAATGATCATGGTTAAGATCATTGTTCTAGCCTCAAATCCTTAGGATGATCATGAGAACATGTTCGGAGATGTTTGCAACAGAGAATGCAGCATCTCTTCTACTGCCTCAACTCAAAAAGGAAAGAAAAACAAAGATGGAGGAGAAGAAGAGAGAGTAGACATACCTTTTGATGCAAAAAGAAGAGTTTCGACGAAGATCCGTCAAGAAAACACCAAGGATGCAAGAGAGATGACTTGCAGAGGTCTTTGGTCCGCTCCAGAGGGTTTGGAGGCAGCAAATACGAAGTGGACTCGAGATTGGACTTAAATAGAGCAAGAACAACCTAATTGCCAAAGACAAGACTCATTGGTCGAGTGGATTGGTCGATCGGGCCCAACCGACCAATCAACGACCAATGCCGACAAAGAAGACCAAAACAGGGAATTGAAGGTCCAGATCAAATCCAATCCTAAAGGGGTTTTGCACACAAGTCAAGTGACTTACCTAATAGCTAGAAATGCCTTCAAACCAAGATAGAGAGCACTCCAAGTCCATCAACTAATTAGATCTTCATCAGGATTCAGTTTCCATAAATAGAACCTCATCATCAACTTTCATGGATTCAAAGCCAAACACCAAGTCTTCTACTGGGATGGCCCAAAGCCGACTTCTTACTTTACTTTGGGTCATCGGACCTACAAATAACAAGGTTTCCGGGTCAAGGTTAGGGCTGGGTTCTTTTTTCTCCCCCCCCCCCCCCCCGCCACAACACCCACCCCCCCCGCGCAGCCCCCCCCACCCCCCAACCACCCCTCCCCCCCACCCCCCTCTCCCCCCCCCCCTTAATCCCCCACCCCCCCCACACCCAAAAACCAATTCTTTCTTTAAAGAAGAACAAACCAACCTTGGGGGGCCCCCACCAACCCCCTAAAAAAAAAACCCCCACGCCCTCCTTGCCAAAAACCCCAAAATTGGCTTCCAAGTTCTTCTCACCAATCAACACAGACATTTAGATAACCCCTTATCTAGTTTCACAACAGGACCAGTAGGTGTACTAATCAATAAACAACTAGACAACTTCTCAGGGATTAGGTTAGTCTTCTTGATGAATGCAGATGACATGAACGAATGAGATGCACCCGTATCAAATAAGACAAATGCGTAAATAGAAGCGACTAACAATGTACCCGTAATCACATCATGGCTTGGATCCCGCTCAAAGACTGAAATACCGAAAACTCTACCAGAGGGAGGAGCAGGAGCACTCTTCACCACCGGGCAAGGCGTGGCAAGGTGCCGCCTGGACAGGCACGAGCAAAATGACCAGCTTGCTTGCAGAGAAGCAAACAGATTGCCGGATCCAACAGGGGTGGCTGCAACAGAGGGCTTCCGAACAAAAGGCCTTGCACTTGCACTCCTTGCACTTGCACTTGCACTTGCCGGTGGTCGGTTTCCGCCATACTCGTCTAAACCGGCCGGGCTGCTGAAAACCCGTGTTCCGACCTACACTCTTAGCCCGAAAGGTAGGAGTGGGGTAGGGTGTAGGTCTCACAAAACGACGGTCATTACGATCCACCAAACCAGAATTCCTTGATCGCCAAGGCTTTTGCACACGAGCACTTTCCTTCTCTCGTTTCTTCCAACTTCTTCGAGTTCTCGCGCCACTTGAGCATAGCTCACTATAGGCTGGACTCGTGAGGTAAGCTTTAATGGCAGGACGCAAGTCCTTTGAAGAACTTCTTTGCTTTGGCGAGGTCTTCCTTCAGAGAATCTGAGCAAAGAAATGAAGCTCCTCGAACTTCCGTTGGTACTCCAACACGTACAGAGTTCCTTGAGTCGAATCATAAACTCAGCTTCCTTCGCATCCTTCACCGCCTCGGGAAATTAATTCATACAAAAAGCCTCTTTGAATAACTCCCAAGTTACAACTCCCGCATGCAAACCTTCCAAAACAGACGAGTGGAGATCCACCATGCATCAGCCTTCTTGTTGCAACTTCTGCTCAAAGAAACAAAATCTTCTCGAGCTTCCGAGCATTGCAGATGTCGGAAAGCCTTCTCCAACTCACGAAGCCACTTGTTAGGAAACAAGGGGTCCTTGGTAACTCTAGTAAAAGTGGGTACTTGCATCTTCGTAAAACTCTCCATCAAAGTAGTATGAGGAGTTCCAACTAAACCTCCCGCATTCAGGATCATGCGGCATGAGGATTCGCATTAGCACCAGCCCGGGTCTCATTAGGCAGAGTCATGAAACCCACCAACATCCGGTTGAACCGAGCCGCTTGTCGCCGCATCATATTGCCCATAATATTGGCAATATCTCTCGAAACTTCCAACATTCGGGGCACCAGTATCTCATGAGTACCCCGATCAACATTTGGTATCTCACCACCTCCATGAGGTACTTCACCACCTCCCCGAGGTACTTCACCACCTCCATGACCACCGGATTCACCACGCCCACTTCTCGTAGTAACCATTCTCGCAAAACCGAGAACATCAAAATACCAAATTTCGAAGATTCAACATAAACCACAAGTCCAAATGATTTGAAAACTTAAATCATGCTTAAATATATCCATATAGTCATCAAACAATATTCCATAAGGCAAAAATCACATTTTCCAAAAATTCAACAGCAAATGAGGTCACTGTGACCATTGGTCGAGTGATTGGTCGAGTGACCCAACTGACCAATGAGTCGACCAATGCATGTAATGCGAAAATTCGCATTATAAGCCTCATTTTCACATTCCAACCTCATTCTAACTTCTTCCAAAGGTGAGAGAGCTCTAGGGAAAATCTCCAAGAGTTCCCACAAGTGTTCTTGAGGTGATTTAGTGCTTCAACAACAACACCACAACACACCATCTTCACAAACAAGGTAAACCTCTTAATCTTCCTTCCATTTTCATCTTCTCATGCTTGCATTTCAATAAAACCATGCTTTACTTGTATCCAATGCTAGAAATCATGCTTAGGAATGCTTAGAAACATATTCCTTAGGTTTTAAACACAATGCCATGCATAGACAACAAGTTTTAACACATTGGTGCTCATCTCGCAAAGTTTTATACCGAAATCGATATCTTTAGAAAAATTTCGTTTTCTCTCAAACCGCTTGGAATTTTCGCACGAGATCAAATGCTACATGCTCAAGATGACATTGTAGATAGGTCCATACAATTTGATTTAACCAATTTAAACTTTTCAAAAATCCAATTTTGACCTAAATTGCAAAATCCCCAAATTTCCTTCTTGCTGAATTTTTCGCTTTAATCCAAGTTTTCGATCGATTTTCATCAAACAAACTTCATAGACATGAAATTCCAAGTATTGCGCACATGCTAGTATGTTCAAATCAAATTTCCCCCAAATTTGAAATTTTCCGAAAAATTACGAAAATACCCTTTTGGCTCAAATCTTAAAATAGCACTAATTGGAATTGTCTCTTGTCTCTTTCACAGATACACTATGCAAAGGGGAGGGCGAGGACAAGGTAGAGGTCATGGTCGCATCGTAGGTGCTCTTAGGGGCAGAGGTCAGTGTTCCTTTCGAGCCTAGACAGGAGGTTAGGAGACCAGACATGTTTGACACACCTCAAGCCGAGTTCCCCGTACGAGGCCTACTTCAGCCATCGCAACATTGAGATGGGACGTCTACTTCACTTACGCCAGCTCGTAGCCTTTAGGATTCGGCAGAGGTTCGACACTTTGCAAGTGGACTCATCTCTTCACCGAGGATCTACCGAGATACCCGGAACTAGTGAGGTTGTTCTTCAAAGAACCTAACTTACACAGAGGAGGCTCGAGGCCAAGGACATCCACTTAGACTTGTCCTCGGAGAGCAGGTCTTCCAGACTCGGATTCGCTTCTCTACCCGGACACCGGCCGAGATCTTGCAGGTTCCTTACTATCCACAAGAAGCAGTGTGTGGATACCGCAGGAGCAGATCCGGACAGCCATCCGATGCCGTACGAGCTTCGCGAGATATGCTCTACGCTATGGGATAGCCGTCGATGCTTCACACCGTGGACTAGCGGACGGATGACGGGTTCTCGCACGGATTATCGGTCGCATAGTCGGCCGAAACATCATGCCGAAAGCCGGACATCACCATCGGGTCACAATGATGGAGGCCTTAGTCATCTACCGCATCTACATGGGCTTCGAGATCGATCTCTCCTACATCATTCAGCAGGTCATGCCGGACTTAGTTCTCGCGGCCTAGCATGCGGAACCTTTGCTATGGGAGGCTACCGACTTTGATCTTCAGGCATTTCGGGGTGAGTTTCGAGGATACACCAAAGGGACACTAGATCACGGGGATACCCTATTGGGACTCGGACCATTCGTCGATGAGACTACAGCAGCCGAGAGATCTCCCGGTCCGGAGGGTGAGGATGATGATGAATCGAGGATGAGGATCAGGGGATCGAGGATGGAGGAGAGGATATCGGTCCCGATAGTGATGATCAGGCCGGAGATGATGCAGATATGCGCGAGGCTGAACCTCGTGCATCACGAGTTTCCTTCATCACACTTCGAGGTAGGTGGCCCTTCACATGCGCTCCGGAGACTTCGGATCTTGGAGCACAGATGAGATCGATGACTTCCATGCTAGAGAGGATGGAGGTCGACAGAGCAGATGTACGAGAGGATGGAGTCACGACAGATAGGATAGAGCATCGGGTGACTCAGCTAGCGAGAGGAGTTTAGAGCATACAAAGATCAGGGCAGATCACCTAGATAGACTGTACCTTAGGATTTCCATTTATGCATTTCAGATGTAATCGTTGTAAAAAGAAACCTTTGAAATTAATGAAGTTCATTCTGTTTCACTTAATTATTGTATGTTATGCAACTTTCTTTTCCTTGCATTAGTGACATTTGTTCAAGTATAATTATGGTATGTTATTCGGAATCGTTCTCGTTATACCTCAAAGGTCAAGTTTCTAATTCAAGTGTTCTATTATTCACTTCTAAGAGTAGAAGAGTCATTTCAGATCAATGACTTAGGAATGTTCAGTTGTTGTCTTTTGTGGTCAGGATCTCCTCGAACCTAGGGCTCGATACCAATCATTACGCCCTCCCAACCCGGTACCCTATCCGGCATACCCGAGAGTGTGATCCACAGCCCGAAGATCGGTATCGAGTGATCAACCTCCCACATAAACAATAACATAATCATGAACAATCAAAACAAGAGTGCGGAAGATAAATCATAGATCCAATAAAGAAAGAATGAATCATAAATGAATCGAATAATAGATATAATCGTAGTATCAAACAGATAAGTAAAGTGAAGCAAAAATCCCACTTTACATCCAAATGAAAAGTAGCTCTAAAGAATAAACTAGACAAAATCTAATCCCAAAGAGCAAGTACATTGGGTAACTAAATTGTTCTCCACTTTATAGACAACATCCTTGTAAGTGTAAATCTCATAAATGGCACAAGGACGCTTCCACTCAATGGTCGGACTAAGCATCGTACGGAGCATAACCACTGTGGGATCTTCGGGAGTAATTGTGGTAACCGCAATCACCTTCCCCGGAGATATGCCTCTTCGCCTTGCGCTTCTTCATAGGGACCGTCATAGTACTCAAGACTGCAGGATAGTCTAACAACATTGTACAATAAAGGAATGAGTTTCAAAGAAACTCAAGAAGGCGCTTAAAAATCCATAATAACATAAATGGCAGGATTCCGTAACAAACATAAATGCAATATGATATGAGACAAACAATGAATGAATGAATCTAACTCTATGTATGCTGGTCTCTATTGGCAGACATGCTTTAAGTCATAGCACCGTACTTCTTTAGGAAAGTCCACTCACATCCTCAACCATTTAAGATATCTTGGATTCTCTCACGGATCATTTCACCGGTCTTGAGCAGCCGATTGGTAATGGGTCCTTCATCCCTCAGGACAAACCTTGGCAGGGGGTTAAGTCAACACACTCTCTCACAACCATTTGGTATAAGTACTGGCGCATGTCAGGGTAAAACCTAGCCAAATGCAAGTCTTCTACTTAGTTACATCAAGTCGATCCAGATACGTCCATTCCTCGTCCCTGACGATCCTTTCCGGTATCCTTCACACTAGAGTCAGCGTATCCTATGGCACCGACCAACTCGGACTACGGACTCATCAACCCTATTGGTTATCCACATATGGTAAACGGGAAGCTCTCACGTCCTCTCACGGGTTGGTTACCGGTCTTAAGCGCCCGTGAGCCCAAGTCTAACCATATGCAACCCTACCAATAAATGGCCCCCACAATGTGATTCCCCGTCCTCTCACGGGTTGGTTACCGGTCTTGAGCGCCCATGAATCCCCATTGCTACCACGGGTCATTCGGTCTCAATACCCCTCCGATTAGGGTCCGACATAACAGACATCCTAGCCAAACACTACTAGACAAATCCTAGATATGTCATCCAACAGTTTAGGAAGGTGTCCAGAGGGGCATCTCCGGAAACATCCCATAATATTCCCGTAGTAGTCCAAGGACAGAAGTGTCAAAAGGACACCTCTCCTTTCCAAACCATACTTAAGCATACACATGCATCAATTCATATCATCACATATATGGTAACTTCATATATGGAAAGAAATCAATAATTACAATCACTTGTATAACATTGGTAAGTAAATCATACATGAATCAATTTAATATGAATAAGTAATGCTACCGTAATCAAAGTTATGCAACAGTAGTATATCATTGTAAGAATCTAATTTAGGAATCATATCTATGATATTCAAATATAGAAACTAGATTCATGCTATCTATGTAATTAAGGAAATAACCATCCTTACCTTTTATAACTCGCAAAGGAATTCTAAGAAATCAAGTAAGATCTCGGCAAACTTGAGAAGAAGGTCCTAAACAAGTATATACAACATATTAGGAAAGATCCCTAACAGAAAAGATACCAAAACATCCAACATAGACCAATTCTGGAGTTGCTTGTACTCATTGGTCGAGTGGATTGGTCGAGTGGTCCAACGACCAATCAATCGACCAATGCAGATAAGAGCCTAAAAAAAAAGCAGTTTTAAGATATGAAATCCGAATTTGGTGGTTCAAAAGGGTACTAATCAAGGGGTAGACTACATCAGTAGTATTCTAACATATAGGGGACCTCAAAACACTAATCCAATCACGATATCAAGATCCAAATTAGGAAACAAAAAGTTACCATAATTAAATCAATCATGGATCTTGATGAATTTGAAATAGAAAACAAAGACAAGAACAATAGGAGGATGGATCATTGCTTTCGGTAATGGTATCATGAAAACATACATAGATCTTCATGGAATAAGGCTTAGAAGCATAAATCTCAATAAGGAAATAAAACCTACCATATATGTAACTACCATGCATCATGAAGAACACATAGTATGGTAGAAGAGAACAACTAGAAATCTATAGATTATGGATCATGGAAAGAAAACACAGTAATTAACTACTAACATGATCAACAAAGAAGATCCAAAGAGATCAGAATTCAGATTAGAAGTTTAATCAAAGATTAGATCATGGTTTGATCATGATTCCTTCAAAAGCTTGCAATGATCATGGTTAAGATCATTGTTCTAGCCTCAAATCCTTAGGATGATCATGAGAACATGTTCGGAGATGTTTGCAACAGAGAATGCAGCATCTCTTCTACTGTCTCAACTCAAAAAGGAAAGAAAAACAAAGATGGAGGAGAAGAAGAGAGAGTAGACATACCTTTTGATGCAAAAAGAAGAGTTTCGACGAAGATCCGTCAAGAAAACACCAAGGATGCAAGAGAGATGACTTGCAGAGGTCTTTGGTCTGCTTCCAGAGGGTTTTGAGGCAGCAAATACGAAGTGGACTCGAGATTGGACTTAAATAGAGCAAGAACAACCTAATTGCCAAAGACAAAGACTCATTGGTCGAGTGGATTGGTCGATCGGGCCCAACGACCAATCAACGACCAATGCCGACAAAGAAGACCAAAACAGGGAATTGAAGGTCCAGATCAAATCCAATCCTAAAGGGGTTTTGCACACAAGTCAAGTGACTTACCTAATAGGTAGAAATGCCTTCAAACCAAGATAGAGAGCACTCCAAGTCCATCAACTAATCAGATCTTCATCAGGATTCAGTTTCCATAAATAGAACCTCATCATCAACTTTCATGGATTCAAAGCCAGACACCAAGTCCTCTACTGGGATGGCCCAAAGCTGACTTCTTACTTTACTTCGGGTCATCGGACCTACAAATAACAAGGTTTCCGGGTCAAGGTTAGGGCTGGGTTTTACAGTTACCCCCTCCCGAGGATTGATCTTCTGATCGATGCCACTGCTGGCCACGAAGTCCTTAGTTTCATGGATGCATACTCGGGATATAACCAAATTCTGATGAGTCGGGAGGATGAAAAACATACTTCATTTATGACCGATCAGGAAAGTTATTATTATCGAGTGATGCCTTTCGGGTTGAAAAATGCAGGGGCGACTTATCGAGAGTCACAATAAAATTTTCCAACGGCAGATCGGGCGGAACATGGAGGTTTACGTAGACGACATGCTCGTGAAGAGTTTGGTTCGGGCAAGGCATTTGACTGACTTGGAAGAGACGTTTGATGTGCTTAGAACGTACCAAATGCGCTTGAACCCTGAAAAATGTGCTTTTGGGGTTTCCTCGGGAAAGTTCCTCGGGTTCATGGTTTCTCGAAGAGGAATGAGGCTAACCCAGAAAAGATCAAAGCACTGATCGAGATGGCACCACCCGTTACTATAAAAGAAATCCAGTGTTTGACCGGGAGGGTAGCCGCTTTAAACCGGTTCATATCCTGAGCAGGAGAAAAGTGCAATACGTTCTTCAAGGCTTTGAAAACTACATCAAGCTCGGGAACAATCACTTGGACACAGGGATGCCAACAGGCTTTTGATCAACTTATAACATATCTCGAGACAACGCCTGTCTTGGCCCGACCCCTAATCGGGGAAACTCTTGCAGTTTACCTTGCAATACCACCAACGGCGGTCAGTGCAGTGCTAGTCAGAGAAGACACAGTTTAGAACCCGGTCTATTATGTGAGCCATGTGCTCATAGATGCTGAGACACGGTACCCGAACGTGGGTAAACAGGCATTGGCGCTTCTGGTGGCATCACGAAAATTGAGGCCCTACTTTCAAGCACATCCGATAGTAGTCCCGACTAATTTTCCACTAAAGAAAATACTTCAAAGGCCTGATGTGGCAGGAAGGATGGTCGGGTGGTCAGTAGAGCTTAGTGAGTACCAGATCGAGTTCAGACCAAGGACGGCCATAAAAGCTCAGGTACTGGCTGACTTTGTTGTCGAAAGCACTCTACCGCAGAGGAACGATCAAATACCATCAGCTAGAGTATCCGACTTATGGATTCTGCACGTTGATGGTTCGAGCAATATTTCAGGATCGGGAGCAGGCCTGACCCTTAGTAGTCCCGAGAACTTTACCATTAGCTATGCTATAAGATTCAGTTTCTAGGCTTCAAACAATGAAGCGGAATACGAAGCTGTCATATCAGGCTTACAAGTGGCCCGAGCCCTCAGAGTTCGGGAATTAGAAGTAAGAAGTGATTCCCAACTGGTTGTCAACCAAATCAAGGGAGAATATGAAGCAAAGGATGAAAGAATGGCTAAGTACTTAGTCAAGGTTGGACAGTTCCAGGCTTACTTTGATCGGGTGACCTACCGACAGATACCCAGAAAAGAGAATGAAAAAGCAGACGAACTCTCCCGATTGTCCCTAGCAAACTACAATAACTTGGACTCGGCAGTTTACATTGAAGAACTAAGCAGCCCGAGCATCCAGGAGGAAGAAACCCTTGAAATCCATATGGAACCAGACTGGACAACACCTTTGATTACATATATTCGGGATGATATTCTCCCAACTGATCCGAAGGAAGCAAAAAGTGTCCGGAATCAGGCAGCTCGATTCACTATTATCGAGGATCAGCTGTATAGAAGGTCATTCACAAATCCTCTCTTGAGATGTGTCGGGCCATCCCGGGCAAGCTACGCTTTAGCTGAGATCCACGAGGGCATCTGTGGCGCGCATATGGGCGGAAAGGCGTTGGCACAAAAGGTATTACGGTCGGGCATCTTCTGGTCTACGGTACAAAAGGACGCAATTGAGTATGTCCACAAATGCGAACGGTGCCAGAAACATGCTAATGTCCCAAAGTTACCAGCAGTTCCAATGATGTCTGTTTCAAACCCAACGCCATTTGCGATGTGGGGAATGGACCTGGTCGGGAAACTACCGAAGGCTCCCAAAAATCGAGAATATATGGTGGTTGCGATAGATTACTTCACAAAAATGGGTCGAAGCTGAACCATTATCCTCCATCACAGAAAAACAGATGGAGAAGTTTTTTGAAGAAAAGATAATATATCGGTTCGGGATACCCCGGATCCTGGTGACAGATAATGGAAAACAATTTGAAGGCGCAAGATTCAAGTCCTTTTGTATGCAATATCATATAGAACATCGGTTTGCATCGGTTGCCTACCCTCAAAGTAATGGGCAAGTAGAAGTCACCAACAGGACACTTCTTGATGGGATCAAGAAAAGATTGGTAGATAATTGGGCAATGTGGGTCGAGGAGCTCCCGAGTGTTCTCTGGTCATACAGAACTATGGTGCAAACCCCAATAGGAGAAACTCCTTTTTGCTTAGCCTATGGAACTGAAGCCTTAGCTCCCGTAGAAGTGTTGGCTGGATCATTACGATATGACATTTTTGATGAAAGCCAGAATGACCAAGGCCTAAGGGAAAACTTAGATCTTTTGCAAGAAGTCCGAACGAGAGCACAACAAAAGAATCTGTTTTATCAAAAAAGAGCAGCACAACATTACAATTCTCAGGTCAAAGACCGAAGGTATCGATCGAGAGATCTGGTTTTGAGACGTACTGGGGTCTCAGATCCGAGAAATCAAGGAAAGTTAACTCCAACATGGGAAGGACCTTACCTGGTAGAAAAAGAAACAAGGTCGGGATCATACCGACTGAAAGATGTGGAGAGTGGAAAACCAATCGATCGTTCTTGGAATTCCACCAATTTAAGAAAGTTCTACCAATAGCCCTTATAAGTATCGGGTCTGTCCCATTTATACTTACGCCTCTTACAAGGCCTTATATCTTTTTGAGAAAAGATACAATAAATTCGGGTCCATCCCGTTTACATTTGCCCTTTTTAAAGGACTTAATCTTCTTAAAAGATACAAGTCATTCGGGTCACTCCTGTTTGATTGATTACGCCTTTTTGAAGGACTTACATCTTTTCTTAAAAGATACAAGTCATTTGGGTCACTCTCGTTTGATTAATTACGCCTTTTTGAAAGACTTACATCTTTTCTTAAAAGATACAAGTCATTCGGGTCACTCCCGTTTGATTGATTACGCCTTTTTGAAGGACTTCCATCTTTTCTTAAAAGATACAAGTCATTCGGGTCACTCCCGTTTGATTGATTACGCCTTTTTGAAGGACTTACATCTTTTCTTAAAAGATACAAGTCATTTGGGTCACTCCCGTTTGATTAATTACGCCTTTATGAAGGACTTACATCTTTTCTTACAAGATACAAGTCATTCGGGTCACTCCCGTTTGATTAATTACGCCTTTTTGGACTTGCATCTTTTCTTAAAAGATACAACTAACTCGGATTACTCCCGTTTTATTGACTGCTCGTTTTAGTAACGACGATCTTTTTCCAACTCATTCGGGCTTTTCCTGTTTGGCCTTTCGATTATTCTTGACTTTAATAAAGATGCAACGAAAAATAAAGGAGGAATACTTGATTCATTCATAAAAGGATTACAGTATTTAAGGTCGGGACAAAAAGGAAAATCAAAAGAAACCAAGTCTCAACAAGTCTTCAGTCAATCTTTACAGAAGGACTCCCGGGAAGGTCCTCTCCAGTAGCTGGTTCAACCAAGCCTTCAAGAGACTCCAGCATACATGCAGTATTAGCAGGGGAACCTTGGCCCTCTTCCTCTTCCCGAGCTGGTTCATCCTGCAGCTCACTAACCTCTTCCCGAACTGTTGCTTCTTCGTCTTCACCCTCCCCTCCTACTTCATCCTCGGGAGAAGGTTGGGGAAGAGGTTCAATATAATCCATCGCATCGGGAAAAGGGAAGAATTCAAGTTTGGGGAGACCTTCGGGTCGGGGGCGATTGAGCTCATCGTAAACCTGAGGGTCCAAGAGCTTCTCCAACTCTAAGGGACGAGGAAGATCTGTCTGCTCCAGAGCCTTTTTAAAAGAGATGCGCATACCTCTCTTGAAGGCGGGAGTAGCAATGGCCAAAGTGAGATTTTTAAATTCTGGAGTCTGGAAGTATTCCTCCAACACACCCCGTCTAGAGGCTTCAGGTCCCGAGGACTCCAACTCCTTTAACTTGTCTCTCAGTTGGGCATTTTCATTCTTCTCCGCCACCAAGAGGGCCTCAGACGCCCTCAAGTCTTCAGTAACCTTCCCGACTCTCTCTTCCAGGTCATTGACTTTCCCTTTATATTTACTTTTGCTTTTGGAAAGGACATCCCTTTCTTTCTTCAACTTGGCCGCTTTTTCTTCGGCCTCTTTCAGTTTCTTCTCTGCCTCTCCCTTTTCGGTTATAGCAGTACGGGCCCGAACGTTCGACTCCCCGTGGAGTTGTTCGGCCAGCGCTAACTGCTTAGCTTGATCTCGAGCCCTACGAAGAGACTTAGAAAATATGTGCATAGCACCAGCAACATATCTGAAAAAGAAATGCTTCCCGATTAAGACGAATGAAAATAAGGCGGCGGGAGGAAAAGACAGATGAATTAAGAAAAGTACCTAAATCCTTCATTGAAAAACTCCCTATTCGGGAGATTACGCAGATACATTTGGTCAGCATCATTTGTGGCCTCATTCAGCCACTGTTCGGCATACCTGGAATCACCAAAAACGGTGTTAAGGCTGAGATCGCCAGCTGAAGAGGAGGGTGCGATCTCCCGGGCAGGTTTGTCGATACGAACCCCTTTCGGAAGGCGAGGAAGGCCGTCTGCCTTATGTTTCTCAGCTCCCGAGGAAGGAGCTTTCTTCTTTGGACTTTTATCAGTCCCGATTGTTATTACCTCAGAAGATGGTCGGCCAGAAGGGGGAACTGTCTTTGCAGACACGGGAACTTGTGCTGGAGTTTTTGTTTTCAGCACTCCCGAAGCAGATGGTTTGCTGGAAGGCACAGGTTTCCGCCTTCTTGCCTCGTCCATGTTCCCGAGCGCCATCGCCAATAGGTCATCCTCAGAAATGTTGTGGCTCACTGGAAAACAAAGAAGATATATCAGGTCAGCACAACATGAACAAGAGTAAAGCAATAAAAACAGAGACTTACTCGCGGAGAAACCCCATAGCCGAAGCACTGACTCATACTCCATGGAATACCCATGGACTGCGAGTTCATCATCGTCAACCATGTTAATTATGTCAACATATCTCTCCTCCTCGGGATATAGGTCGACCGGAATATTTAGACAATCAATCTTCCCCTTGGGTACTTCCTGGAATTGCGTACGGAAGGGCTCAGGAGAAGGTGGCTTGAAGAAAAGATAAAATTCCCGCCACTTCTTGGTGGTGGACGGGAGGGAGTCTTTCAAAATAAAATTCCCTTGAGAAGGGGAAATTCTCTTGGATAGAAAAAACCAACCGCATTGGCTGTGAGGATGAAGGGAGTAATAATGATGGAACAGGCCAAAAGTCGGGAAAACTCCCAAGGCTTTGCAGAAGCCGACGAACCCGATCATGATCCGCCAACTATTCGGGCTCAAGTTAGACAGGCTAAGCCCGTAGTGGTCAAGTACATCAACAAAAAGATAGTGCAAAGGAAGACGCAGCCCCTCGATGAAGGCATCGTAGTACAAGGGATAAAATCCCTTTGGAGGACTGTTCACTCTCTGACTATCCGTCGGGAGAATGATCTGGTATCCCTTGGGTATACCAAAGCTAAGTTTAAATCTTTCTAAATCTTTAGGAAAAAGGGAACAGAGGTAGAACTCTGGTCCTGAGGAGTTTTGGACAAAATTGACATGCCAAGGACTCAAAGGCTCAGACTCGGCCAGCGCTAGAGCAGCAGAATCCAGTTTTTTACAATCGGGCTTATAGGGAATAGGCCCCCGAAAACCGCTTGGGCGTTGAAAAGGTGGGCGAGGAGGAGCTTTCGATCTTGACGACCGGGAGGTAGATGGAATATCTGTTTGCAGAAAAGCTTGAGAAGTTGAAGCCGGAGGGTCCCGGGATGTGGCAATAGACTCGGGTCTCAAAACGCTTTCAACAGAAGGGGTAGCAGACTCAGAAACAGAGGTCGGATTCAAGTCTAAATCCCGATTAGGACCTTCTCGGGACTCAACACTGGGAATGGCTTCTATTTCAGGCTCTACTTCATCCTGAACAACTGGAATGGTCGGGGTTTGAGCTTCACGTTGTTCTTTGTCCCTACGGAACATCTCAAGAATCTTCCTAACAAGCCGAGGATCGTCGTCCTCAGTAGAACTGCTAGAGGAGCCAGATTGCTCCTCTTCTGAGGTTTGTTCGTGAAGGTCCTTTAGACGATCCCCGGTAAGGTTGAATTTCCGGGTTTGATCACTATCTCCTTCACTAGCATATCCCTCGGCTCGACGACGTTTCTCCCGGTAAATGGGAATGGGAACCTTAGGCTGATGCCTAAAACCCCTCAAGCTCACTTTTGGTCTCTTGGGGGCCTTATATTTTCTCGGGGCCATAAGGAGGAAGAAGACTTACTGCTTGAAGACGAGGAGGGCTTAAGAGACTTTGAAAGATGGTCGGGATCAGTTCTTAGTCGAGAGCGAAGCAAGCAGTGGGAAGGAAACGAAGAGGAGAATCCCTATTTATACTAACCGAATGAGGCATTACACCCTTTGATCGAACAGTTATACCTATTGATGATCGACGGTTACGAAAGGAAGACGGTTCGACTCCCCGAAAACACTCATAATGAGCCTACTCGTAGCTATTTGATGTGTCATTTGCAGACTGGGCGAGGAACTCGAGGGGAGCCGTTACAAAAGGAAAAAACGGCCGGTCACTTCATGACGAGCATTTAATGCATCTTGAGTTAATGTTTTAAATACTTCCCGAATAATCATCAATTCAAACGTCAGATGGTTCGACCTCATTAATATCCCGAACTTTGCACACAATGATCGGGATAGGGGGCTTATGATACGGAACCTTCATGGTTAATCGGGTATAACCTGAGTGGGGCTTCACATATAGTCGGGACGTGACCGACTGCGATGAATGAGACACACATCCCAAATAAGGTGGTCTCTCCCAATAAGGACAGTCAACTCCGCTACCGACTGTGCTGGAGCCAATAACAGAAAGGTGAGATCTCCGGATAGGCAACGGCTCTTGTCGGGCTAACTTACCAAATACAACGAAGGTAACACCCACACTATAAATGCACAGATCTACCCCTCCGGTAAGCAACCAATACAGTTTGAGCATAATCTTGTGTAGCTTCTGCACGAGACCTCATTCGGTTCATCATCTAACTTTGCCATCGGAGGCGGTTGCCCAGCACACAAGCCGGCCCGCATCTAACCTTTCTTGCAGGACTCATCGTCCCGGATACGAGAGGAGGCTCAGTCGGATCCAGAAGCATAATTGATCTGCATCAATGACAAACTTATCCAATGATGGACTTGGCTTATAAACCAGCATATAGCAAATCTTAAAGAGATAGCTCTCAGTCCCCAACAACAGAAGACTATAGATGCAGTAACGAAGATAACAGGCCGCTGGGTGATCATGCCTGTAAAGGTAACTGACCACAATCCATTCACAGAAGAATGCGAGTCAAGAAATCATGTGACCCAACCATTCTTCCCGCTCTCGCTAGTCAGATTTCTACATGTAATTTCATGAGCCAAGTTGATAAGCCCTTTGTATCACGAGTCTACACTTGATAGCGTGGAAAGTAAATCCCTAAAATCTAGGGAAGGAAACGATTGGAAGATTTGAAGAGTCATATTACATTTAGGTTACTTTTTAGGATTAGATTCGAAGAGTCCTATTTGAATTAGGATTAGATTTGAAGAGTCCTATTCGAATTGGGATGATTCTGTTAATTAATAATGTAGGAACCAAATTGCTATAAATAGGGGGAAGGAAGAGTAGAAGAGACATGTTTTGAGTTATTGGGGAAGTTTAGGTGAGAGCTATTGCTCTTGGGTAGCCGTAGGATTCACCTACTGCTAGTAGTGTATATTGTTTCTGATATGGAGAAAATATAACCGAACCTGGTTCAATCTTGGTTCGACCCTCGACCCCGGTCAGGACGAAAGGAATCGACTCGCTTCCGAGCGGAGCCGGGTCCAGGAAATAGCTTGCTGAGGAAGAAAACAAACTCAGTCACAAGCACGCTCTAATCCGATACAATCGGAATGGGCTAATCGACAAAGATATGGGTAGCAACATTTGGCGGCTGTCACTTATCGCTATTATATGGATAACTACCATATAACGATCGTGTTATCAAAGGAGTCATCTACTAGTCCAACCTAGTAGGGATCTATCACTCAACGGATCTATATGTGAAGATCTGATGACTATCCGAAGAAGGCGCAAATACATCCAATGAAGGAGATTCGAAGGTACACTCTATATAAGACATCACCTACTCACAAGGTAGAAGGACAGATACAATCTGAATCGTATTCTCGTTATTCATTCATTAGCTATGTGCTCCAGCAGAGCTGTTTGTGATTAAGTTCATCAACTGACTTAGCCTTCGGAGGTGGACTACCGATCCCAGTGGTCGGGCCACATCTGACGTTCGTTTTTGCAGGTCATTCTCAAGAGATCTAAGGGCTGAGCAGATTTTGGACGCATCAGTTTCTTATTCAACTTTTATTCAAGGTCCATTATTATTATCATCTTCTTGAGTTATTCCATCTTTGTTAAGTTGCCTCAACTAGGTACTTATCAATTAGGTATCAGAGCCATCGATTCCAGGGGAATGGTAAAGAGCCAAATGGAGCAAAGGGTAGAGGAATTGGAAAGTATCGTGAAAGAGATTCAAGGTCAAGTTGGACTCTTGGCACAACACATAGAAAAGAAGAAAAGGCGAATGATAATTTCATAGAGGAATTAAGGGTCATGCTGTTGAAAGGAAAATCAGTAGAGATGCATACCTTAACGCCTGAGGTGAATGAAAACGAAGGAACTCCAGATTACAATAAGCGAACAATCAAACCATAGAAATCGAGAGACTTCCTTCCTAGACATCTTGAGATGCCGATTTTCATGGGGGAAAATTCGATGGGGTGGATCGCACGGGCTGAGAGGTACTTTGACCTGTACAAACTGAGCAATGTAGAGAAACTCAGAACTGCAACTCTTTGTTTTGAAGGTGCGGCATTGGGATGGATACGCTTCCGAGAATTTTCATCGTGGAGAAACTTGAAAGAATCGATGATCCATCGATTTAACTCAACACAACTAAAGACTCCCCAAGAAGCGTTGATTAATCATAAGCAAAGTGGGACATTTGCAGCATATAGAGAAGGGTTTGAGAAATTAGAAGCGGCAGCCGGAGCGGTAGATGAAGAATGGTTGAAAGGGGTGTTTTTTGCTGGTTAAACGAAGAAGTGAGGGTGGAGGTACGATTATTTGGCCTCACCAATTTGGGCAAATAATGGACCTTGCCCAAGACGTGGAGAACAAAAATAGAGTGGCGAAAAATAAGAAATCTTTTTTTTCCCAGCCCACTCAATCGGCCCAAAATTTAACCTCATGTTTTATTAACTTTAGCCCACCCAACACCAATATTAGAGGAACTAGTACGGTTCAGGGAACCAGAATGAACCAAAGCTTTAACAACTCGATTCGCCCAAATCAAAGAAGTGAACCCTTGTCTTCCTCTTCACAATCTCGACCTGCAACCACAGCGGCGACGGTGAACTCAGGTCACTCATGATGGCTATCCCAAGAAGAAATCAAAGATAAAATGGACAAAGGGGTATGTTTCAGGTGTGACGCTCCATACTCCAAAGGCCACCGATGCCCTCTGAAGCAACTAAGGTTGTTGTTACTCCACGACAATGATAATCCAGAAGTTGCAGCAGCAGAAGGAGTGATCAATGTCGACAATATGACGGTCGAAATGGAGCCAGTGCTTGAGACGGAACTTTCACATACTTCTTTGGTGGGAATTGATTCACCACATACCCTGAAACTAACGGGACAAATAAATGGCTGTGAAGTCATCGTTTTGATCGATTGTGGTGCAAAGCACAATTTCATTACTCAAGAGTTGGTGGAGCCGTTGGGATTGGTAATCCAGAAACCAAAATTTCAGGTTGCTTTGGGCGATGGAACGATTAGCAAAGGTACGGGGATCTGTCGATAGATTCCGATTCAATTGGGCGGTGAGGTCTTTGTACGAAATTTTTACCCTTTCAATTTGGATAGCATTGATATAATCTTGGGCGTAGAATGGTTGCAGACACTCGGGGGGTACGTAGTAATTGGCGTTTGAGAACCATGAACTTTGAGTGGCAAGGACGACCCGTGAAACTAAATGGGGTTTTCCGGGTTGCTGCGATTGGAAACAACATTGAAAAGTGTGCTACATTCTATTCAAGCAAGTGGTGATGGCTACTGGTTGCAGCCTCAGCATCCCGACGAAGACGATATAAAGGTACACCAGAGTACAACAGTATCAAATTTATTAACCGACTTTGCTCAACTATTTGCTGAACCAACTAAACTGCCACCAAGAAGGAAGCAAGACCACCGGATACGGCTAGCCGAGAAAAGTAACCCACCTAATATTCGACCCTATCGTTACCCACACTCTCAAAAAAACGAGGTCGAAAGGTTGGTACAGGAAATGTTAACAGCAGGATTGGTACGGCCTAGTGTGAGTCCTTACTCCAGTCTAGTATTGTTGGTTCGAAAGAAGGATGGCAGATGCCGTTTCTACGTGGATTATCGTGCCTTGAATAAACTCACAGTTCCTAACAAGTTCCCCATTCCCGCAATTGATGAACTGTTGGATGAGTTGGGCGGAGCCATAGTGTTCACCAAACTTGATCCGAGAGCAGGATATCACCAGATCAGAATGGCGGAAGGTGATGAGGAAAAGACGGCTTTTCATACCCATAATGGGCATTATGAGTTCCTGGTGATGCCATTTGGGCTTTCGAATGCTCCGGCCACATTTCAATCACTGATGAATGAGGTATTTCGAGAACATTTGCGAAAATTTATTTTGGTGTTCTTTGACGATATCTTGGTGTATAGCAGGACCATGGAGGAACATGTGGGTCATTTGTGAACCACCTTTATACTTCTCACACAGCACCACCTCGTTGTCAACCGAAAAAAATGCATGTTTGGGGTTGCTACATTGGAGTATTTAGGGCACATCATATCTAAAGACGGAGTTGCTGCGGATCCACGAAAGATCAAGTGCATGGTGGAGTGGCCCCAACCCGCCAATCTTAAAACCTTGCAAGGGTTTTTAGGTTTAACCGGGTATTACCGCAGATTCGTCCAAGATTATGGAAAGATTGCCGCTCCGCTTACTAACTAATTGAGGAAAGATGCATTTCAGTGGAGTAAAGAGGCAACAACGGTGTTTAACGCCCTCAAGACAGCAATGACAACCGTTCCATTACTGGTTATGCCAGATTTCACAAAGGAGTTTTTGGTGGAGACTAATGCTTCAGGTTTTGGGCTAGGTGCGGTTTTGATGTAAGATGGCCAACCCATAGCCTACTGGAGCCGTGTTGTCCCCTCGTGCACAAACCAAGTCGGTCTATGAAAAAGAACTAATGGCAATTGTGCTAGCTATCTAGAAATGGCGTCACTACTTGATGGGGAGACATTTCAAAGTACGAACTTATCAAAAGATTTTGAAATATTTGTTGGAACAACGCATTGTGTCTACTGATCAATAGAAGTGGGTCTTAAAGCTTTGGGGGTTTGATTTTGAGATATTGTATCGATCGGGCAGCGAAAACAAAGCCGTCAACGCTCTCACGCAACGGTCAGAGGATGATAAGCAGCTTCTCTCTATGACAACAACAACTTGGCAGGAAAGTGAGGGTTTAGATGCGGTAGTTCACGCCTCAGAGTGTTACCAGAAAATTATTCAGGCCTTGCTGAAAGGATCCCAAGACTATCCTAACTATCATCTCCAACAAGGAACATTACTCTATAAAAATAGGTTAGTCATCCCTAAAGGATCCCCCCTAATTCCCAAATTATTGTCCGAATATCACTCCACCCTAGTTGGTGGGCATTTAGGGTTTCTGCGGACCTACAAGCGATTGACGGCTATGGTCTATTGGGTGGGAATGAAGGCTGTTGTTCGAGACTTTGTGGCTAGTAGTGATGCTTGTCAGCGCAGTAAATACTTGGCTATGAAACCCACAGGTCTCCTTCAACCGCTGCCAATTCCGTAACTCATTTGGGAGGATATTAGTATGGATTTTATTGGCGGCTTACCCAAGACTAAAGGCGGGGACACAATGCTGGTGGTAGTGGATCGTCTTACCAAATACGCCCATTTCCTTGCTCTTTCACACCCTTACTCTGCTAAGGAAGTGGCTGCGTCATTCACTAGGGATGTTATCCGCTTGCATGGATTTCCGCAATACATTGTCTCAGATCGCGATCGTGTCTTCCTTAGTCACTTTTGGATGGAGTTATTCAAGCTAGTAGGCACCCACCTGAAGTATAGCAGCGCCTATCATCCACAAACCGATGGCCAAACAGAAGTGGTGATTCGCAGCCTTGAAATTTACTTACGCTGTTTCTGTGCTCGCCAACCAAAGGATTGGATTAATTGGTTACCTTGGGCGGAGTATTGGTACAACACGACATTCAATTCAGCCACTAAAATGTCTCCATTCCAGATTGTATATGGCCATGAACCGCCTTCACTTTTGCGTTGGGAAGATGGCTGGTCCAAGGTTGATGATGTTGATGTGTTCCTTCGTGAGCGAAATCGAGTATTGGATGATCTCAAATCTAATCTCCGAGTGGCCCAAGAACGGATGGGCGCCACCGCTAATCCCAATCGCCGAGAGGTGCACTACAGGGTGGGGGATGAGGTCTTTCTTAATATCCAGCCTTATTGTTTTCAGAAACTTGCCAACCACCCAAACGAAAAGCTAAGCCATCGTTTCTACAGGCCATACCAAATCATAGAGCAAGTGGGCCCCGCGGCTTATCAGTTCCGGCTACCAGAGGGGACTCGTATCCACCCTATGTTTCACGTTTTGCAGTTAAAACCAGCAGTTGGTCAACATATGGTCCCCCAGCCTCTTCCCTCATGTTTGCGAGAGAATGGCGAGTTACATCCCACACCGCGAACAATTGCTTAGCATTCGCTTCTCTGCCCAGGGGGTTTGGAAGTTTTGATTCAATGGAAAGGACTGCCTCCTTGTGAAAATACTTGGGAAACTTAATGACGAGATGCAGTCCCACTTTCCAGATTTTCACATTGAGGACAAGGTGAAACTGTTGGAGGGGAGTATTGATAAGCCCCTTGTATCACACTAGACAGCGTAGAAAGCAAATCCCTAAAATCTAGGGAAGGAAACGATTGGAAGATTTGAAGAGTCATATTACATTTAGGTTACTTTTTAGGATTAGATTCGAAGAGTCCTATTTGAATTAGGATTAGATTTGAAGAGTCCTATTCGAATTGGGATGATTCTGTTAATTAATATTGTAGGAACCAAATTGCTATAAATAGGGGGAAGGAAGAGTAGAAGAGACATGTTTTGAGTTATTGGGGAAGTTTAGGTGAGAGTTATTGCTCTTGGGTAGCCGTAGGATTCACCTACTGCTAGTAGTGTGTATTGTTTCTTATTCAACTTTTATTCAAAGTTCATTATTATTATCATCTTCTTGAGTTATTCCATCTTTGTTAAGTTGCCTCAACCAGGTACTTATCACAAGTCATCTGATCCCCAGCCCCCAATTAATTCCAGAAGCCGCACCATAATCAATCTCCCATCACATACTCCAGTTAGCGCCCACTTGAACGAAAAGTCCCGACTCCCTGTTACCGTGAAATTCAACCAATTTCCCCTCATATTGCAAACAGGTGAACTGCAATGATTCTTGAATCTATTAGAAACTCTCACTTTGAAACCCTAAAACCTAAGCTTCCAACAAACTAAAGTCTTCTTCACTTCCTTTGACCCCAACAATTATCAACTTCTGCTGTAACTCAATCTGAGTATCCTCTGCAAAACCTCCATGAACTTCAATTCATAGCCGGAATCTCTTTTTGGATTGGATTGGAAGGATTATCTGCAGAAAAAAGAGGACGTACATCATTGAAGATGTAAGCAACCGAAATCCAAACCGACCGACTAGGAAGGAAGGAAGAGAGACAATCTGGAAGGATGCTTGCACAAATTAGTGTTAGAAGAAGACTTCTAACATTCTTTCTCCATCAACGTCATATTCCTAGCTGTGATGTAAACCCAGGTCTAGAGCTAAGGGTATTATGGCAATTTCCCTAGGTCTAAGGCTGCCCATGAATTCCAGCAAAAGGAAGGGTCAATCCAGGTGTTTAGGTTATTCTAAAACTCAGAAAAAAACCCTGCGTTAACAGAAAGTCAGATATGAATTTAAACAAAAATATCTGAAAGCTAGGTTTTGGGTGTTTTAAGGCTTCTAGGGTTGACTATGGAATGATTTAAAGGTCCGGTCAGGCTAAAATTAACTCTACTTTTTTTTATTTTTCAATTTCAGAATTATAATCCTTTAAGGCTATGGTTGAAACTAGGTTTCTTACTTGGCTTAGGACTTTTCGTTAGGGTTAGGGCTTGGTCCGATTGGATTGAAATTAGGATAGAGGATCACTAGGGATGGGGTGATGATGTTCGTAAAGTTTGGGACAGATCTAATGCTTGGATTGCCATAGATCTGACCTCAAATTTTGGTTACGGAAAAGGCCCAAAAATTCTAGAAAATTTCTGAAAATAAAAGAAGAATGTGGGAGGTGAGGAGAAGCTTGTGCATGGTCTAGAAGAAGAGCGAAGGGGCTGTGATGGGGTTCGGAAGTGATTGGACTAACCTGGGGTTGACCTAGAGCTGTCATTTGATAGCTGTAGCTTGTAGAAACTTGCTGGAAATTGCATAACAGAATTCAAAAGCTTGAAGAAACCTGCTGGAACTTGAATGATACTGAATATTGAAGATCTTCTAAACCCACCAAGGCCCCCTCAAAACACGAACCCTGGTCCTTAATAACTTTTCATTCAATCTCAAACTGAAAGTTACAATGAACTAATAGGCTATTTATAGCCTCCAAAAAGACTCTAACTTGGATTGGGATTCCCTAATGGAAAAGGATCCCACCCCTTGACCAAAAACCCTTGGATTGGAATCTAATTAGTTAGAAGACTTGGACCCTAGGTGGGGTTCCCATATAGATTAGGATCCAATGTCATTACATGAACCCTGTAAGACTCCACTACTGAAAGACAACTCTTAATCAAAAGCGTCATAGTGTATGAGAACCCTTCTTGTAAAACAGTCTTATCTTATCCACAACTTTGACCAAGTCGAACACAATTTAAGAAACTAAAATGGATTGTAACTCCCAAATTTCTATCCCAAATAAAGAAACTAAAAATAGATCTATAACCCTTGGATTGACAGGATTCAGCTAGATGCATATTGAGCCATAAAGAAACAGGAAAAATGACCATGTTGGGTTTAATCAGCATGCTTAGATGGTTCTTGGGGCCCTCATTAGGGTTCAGCTGGGGGGCTCAATCTGTGTTTACATCAAGCTGTTAGGGCATCAATGTGACAAACACACACTCTCAAGGACATAATAGACCAAATAAATAAAGAAGATTCAGGAGCCTAACTTGCACTCTAAGCATGCATCAGCCCCTTAGACTTTTCCCTCCAAAAACAAGTCAAAAGTATGTTAAACGGGGAAATTTTCTTTAATGTACCTGATACAAAAGTAAATTGTAAGTGGGTTTGAAATTACTAACACTTACTAATTTACTTTTCAACAGTTTTTTTTTCAAATCCTAAAAAGTTTGTTACAATAAACCGGCCTAAGGAGAAAACAAAATCAAATTTCCTGAAATGCCCCTTAATTCATTCTTTTTTATTTTACCTTTATAAGCTTTTCTTTCAATCCTATTTTATGTTGGACCTCTGACCACAACATTTTTACCCCCTCTTTCCATCTTTCTCTGGTGAAGATGGAAGTCTTCTTATCAAAAAGGAGAAGAACAGAAGACAGCACAATCCTCTCTCTTCCTTCTCCGGCATCCCTTCCCTGATGTACTCTTTTCAACCGCCACTCAGATATTCATTGCTTCCTTCTCCTCCACAGTCACCATCGTCCCATCCCGTGTTCAATGCCTCTCCCATCCATCATGGATCAGCTGCCCTAATAAAATGATTGACCAGATGCAAATCCCATGCCATAGTCTACCTGCAAGTAAAGTGAAGGAGAGTTAACAAGAGGCACTTCCACTATGTTTATTTGCAAATGCTTATGCTGACCAATCAATAATTTATGACGAAGCCAATACATCTTTGAGGGACTATACCGCGCCTTTATGGAAAAGCAAAACCATGGTATGACACTTGCACAGGAAACCAGCACACAAACACATTTTTTCTTCCCCAGTAAATTAATAGATCATACTTGATTATAATCTGATCAGGATGGTTTTATGAGTTCTTTAGGTTTCCTTTACTTGGATGTAAAGAGGAAAAAAGGAAACCTCTGGGATCCTTGGAGTTCTAGAACTGAATGCTCTCTAGGCTTCTTCTTCTTCTTTTTTATCCCCCCCCCCCCCCCCCCCCCCCCCCCAAAGCAGCAGTACTCAAATGGAGGGCAAGTGTAGAGAGTAGGTGATGGGGAAATCATAGAAGTAGGTGATGTGGTGGGGATAGAAATTGAGGGGAAGGTGGGATATTGAAGGAAGGAGTGTTGCAGGTACGGGTGGAGCATAGCAAGGGTCCCAAGGATGAAGGTGAGGGCTGTGAGACCTTCTACGGAGGAGGAAGGTGGAAGACGTGACACTTATGGTGCGATGATGTTGATGTAACCTGCATAATATGATTTAATGAGAAAAGCTGTCAATTTCAAACTAATGAAAGTAAACCAAATGACTCACTTACTGCCATTGGGGCAAAACACCAGTTCACAGCTTGCCATGTTCAAGACCCTTTAGGAAATGGGGATCATAATAAGGCAGAAAAACAGCAGATTAATAGATGCAAGTGTGATGACTCTACCAATAATCCTTACAAGAACAAGTTCCCTCACTGAAGTGATGAAAACAATTTGGATCCCTCAAGATAATACGCTGTGCAAAAACTTTTGATATAAATTTCATAGCAGTGTGACAATCCCCACATACACGGAGATTCTTGAAAATCCTAATTGGCATTCCAGGAGGCATGCTGAGAAGCCCAAAAGCAACAGCCAACTTCTCACTATGATATGCAAGGCCAAGCTCCTTACCCTCTTCTTCCATGTCATGGAGAACACAATCCATGTCTGGCACATAACCAGCTTTCTTAATTGAGAACATTATCTCATTGAGCTTGGAATATATTTCTGACATCATTTGGTGGCTTCTGTCTTCAGCCATAAAGGTGTGGATTTTTCTGTTCATCTCCATCCAACTACATCCGGGCTCCTTAGTAATACCTTTTGACTTCATCAGTTTGCGTACATTTGCAGCAGCATCCCATCTACCAGCTGCAGAATAAATATTAGATAAAAGAACATATGGCACTGCATTGGAGGGTTCCAATTCAAAGAGGTTCTGTGCAGCTCCCACAGCCAACTCCAAGTTCCCATGTATCCTACATGCAGCTAGCACTGCCTTCCATATAGTTGCATCAGGTTTAAATGTCATTTGATGCAGCAATTCCTTCACTTCATCCATCTTCCCTGATCGCCCAAGAAGATCAATTATACAAGCATAGTGTTCAGGGCCAGGTATAATACCATGCACCTTATCCATAGACTGGAAGTAGCGGCGACCATCATCAACAAGGCCTGCATGGCTGCAAGCGAACAACAAGCCAATGAAAGTAACAAAGTCAGGGCTTGTGCCAGTCATGATCATCTTCTCATAGAGTAAAAGGGACTCTTTTCCCCTACAATTCTTCGCCAGGCCAACAATCAAAGCAGTCCAAGAGACCACATCCCGAATTGGCATGGAGTCAAAAACTTCATGAGCATCCTCTATGCACCCGCACTTAGCATACATCGTCACCAGTGAGTTCTCTACTGATAACGATGCCTGAAAGCCACATGTAACGAAGCTGGCATGTACTTGTCGCCCAAACTCTAAAACAGTTAGTTCAGCACAAGCACTCAAAATGCTTGCAATGACAAAATGGTCTGGACTAATGCCTGCAATTCTCATATTACAGAACAATATCAGTGCTTCTTCATGGGATCCATGATGCGTGTAACCGGTAATCAGTGAAGTCCATGACACTACATCCTGCTCAGGCATTTTCTGGAAAACTCTCAAAGCTGAATCCAAACTTCCTTGCTTTGCATACATGTCCACAAGAGCGTTGCTTACATGTCTGTAAGATTCAAAACCAGTTTTCACAATTAAGCAATGGACAGACTGAGCATTTTCTATATCCATAACAGAGGCAAATGAATTCAGGACAGATGGGTAAGTGAAATCATCCATCTTCATATTTTTCAGGTGCATTATCTTAAACAAAGAAAGTGCTTCTTCTTCTAGCCCCTGCCTCACACAGCCAACAATCAAAGAGTTCCAAGAAACAATGTCTTCGACCTCCATAGCCTCCAATACCCTCCTTGCACTTTTCAAGTCCCTACATTTTGCATACATATCAACTAATGCACTCTCAACAAATATGTTTGCCCCAAAACCACTGCGAACTATGCAACCATGCACCTGCATTCCAAATCCAAGGGCCAAAGCTGCTGCACAACTAGTTAAGACACTGGGAAAAGTGAACTGGTTTGACCCAACACCTGCCAACCTCATGCCCCGGAAGCATTGCATTGCTCTAATTGCATCCCCATTTTGAGAGTATCCAGTGACCATGGCAGTCCACAAGACATGATTACTTTTGTCGGGCATATTCTCAAATAAATACTCTGCCTCAAACACTTGATTGCACTTGGCATACATGTCCACAAGTCCAGTGACAACAAAAACATTTGTATCGAACTGAGTCTTGATAGCATACGCATGAATCTGTCGCCCTCTTTGAAGTGCAACAGCAATAGAGCAGGCACGAAGAACGCTGCCCAAAGTGTATTGGTTGGGCTTGAGTCCTTCCAGTTGCATTTCCCAGAACAACTCAAACGCTTCCCTCCCACATCCCTCACGAGAATACCCAGAAATAAGGGAAGACCATGCAATAGAACTCCGATTTGGGGTCTCATCAAAAAGTTGTCGAGCATCAGTTAGTCGTCCCGATCTAGCGTACGCAGCAATCATGGTATTCCAAGTGAACTCATCTCGATCGGTCATTTCACGAAACAAATGATGGGCTTCATCAACTCGTCCAGATTTTGACAAGCTATCCAAAAGTCTGTTTGAAGCAACAATGGAGAACACCGGGGAGACCCTATAACTTACTGATGTATGGATCTGTTGGATCAATTTTTTTTGTTTGTGAAGCTGGCATATACCATAAGAGAAGTGTAGTAGTCGCCAACTCAATGTATTCATAAGCTCGCACCCTTCTTCTTTTCTTCAATCCCCAACTGTCTCCAAGACGTGGATGAGCAAATACTACAGAGAAGTGTAGTGTTCGCCAGCTCTCAAGGTCAGATTTCTACTTATAACTCCACAAGGCGAACCATCCAGTTCTCCCCATTCAATCCCAAAAAACCCACCATAATCAATCTACCATCACATACTATTCAACCGATTTCCCCTCCTCATAATGCAAACCTACGAACTGCAATGATCCTTGAGCCTATTAGAATCCTCTAACTTAAAACCCCAGAACCTAAGCTTCCAACGAACTGAAGTCTTCTTCACTTCCTTAGACCCCAACAACTACAAACTTCCGCTGTAACTCAATCTGAGTATCTCTGCAAAACCTCCGTGAACTTCAATTCATAGCCTAAATCTCTTTCCGGATTGGACTGGAAGGATTATTTGAAAATAAAGAGAACGTAAAACGTTGAAGATGCAGGCGAACCGAAATACAAACCGACCGATCAGGAAGGAAGACAGACAATCTAGGTAAAGTGACGCAAACGAAGATTTCTAATAATATTTTAATTAAAATTTTTAAAAAATAATAATAAAAAAAAAAAAAAAAAAAGCAGCAAGTTGCTTGGGCACCTAAAAAAATACCGACTTCAATGTTGTACATTAATGAGCAGCTTTAATCCAGCAATGCTACTTACGATGAATTTCAATGTCAATTTCAATCTCAACTATCCATTTCAACTTTTCACCCACTTACGAACCGTCGATATTTTGACCTTGACCGTAGGCAAGAGCAAGGTAAAACATTTTGGCGAACTCAACGATATTTTGCCATTTCGGAAGTTAGCGAAGTAAAAACTCTTGCGAAAAGATATTTGCACAATGTTGCCGAGAAATTGGCGAATTATCACCGGAAAATCACTTTATCGCTAATAAGTTTGACAAAAATTCGAAAATGTAGGTTTTTGTCTACCGTTACCTTCAAACCCCAACCACCACTATGAATCATTCATTGCCGCTGCTACTTCCTACCTCTCTGACTCTGCCACCTTCTTGCAAAACCAAATAACTTTCCCATCTTTGAAGCTAATCAAGTTCAATGGTTTCATTTATGACTGTAGATGTCACTTCCACCCAGGGGGTACCCTATCTGGATTACCCGAGGGAGTGATTCAATGTCCCGCCGATCAAGTTTAGGAACGATCATAGCCACTTAGCACAATAATAAAATCAAAAGCAAGAACAAATCTTTGTATTCAATTAATTTAATAATACAAGTCAATAAAGGACCTCAGAAGGATCACAAAAGAACATCAGAGTGCATAAATGATACAAATAGGATAAATAGTCAAAGTGTGAAAAGGAGGGGGAAACCCATCCTATAATAATAGCGGAAGGTAGATCGACTAAAATAAGGGTTACAACCAGTTCCCAAAGTGACAAGGGAACAAACTAAACTACGGTCTCAACGAATCAAGTAAAAGGTTAAAAATGGAATGAAACGATATCCCATCCCTAGCACCCAAGTGCAAAACCGAATTGCTCTAGATAAGCCTCAATCTCGGACTACTAGTCTTTATCAATTTGTTCACCGTAACCAATGTGGTATTAGTCATCAACTTGGTCTTCAGAGGGTTGACTATCATAGTCAACAGTAGTAGTACCTGCAATAGAGTCTAACAAAAGATGTTGCAAAAGGAGTGAGTTCAAAAGAACTCAGCAAGGCAGTTATTCCATAATAACACAGATACATGATACAAAGCATAGCATGATGCAATATGATATGAAACACATGATGCAATTATGATTCTAACTCTATGTGTGATAGTCTCTATGGTAGACATGCTTTAAATCATAGCACCATACTTCTTTAGGTAGGTCTGCTCACACCCTCAACCATTTAAGATATCTTGGGTAGCCGGTTGGTAATGGGTCCTGCATCCCTCTCGGACATTCCTTGGTTGGGGATTTGGTCACCGCTCTCTCACATCACCATTTGGTCTAAGTATTGGCGCATGTCAAGGTAAACCCTAACCTAATGCAAGTCATCTACTTAGTCATATCATGTCAGATCTAAATAAATCCATTCTTCCCATCCTGGGATCCTTTCCGGTATCCTTCACACTAGAGTCACGAGTATTACTCACCGGACTCATCAACCCTATTGGTCATCCACAAATAGTAAACGGGAAGCTCTCACGTCCCCTCACGGATCATTTCACTGGTCTTGAGCGCCCGTGAGCCCAAGTCTAGCTATTTGCAACCCTACCAATAAATGGCCCCTTTTGGGTATCCGTAGTATGGTTTATGTCCTTTCACTGGTTGGTTACCGATCTTGAGCGCCCATCAAACCATACCCTACCACGGGTCGTTCGGTCTCAATGCTCTTCTGATTCGGGTCTGATACAACAGGGACATCCTAGCCAAACACCACTAGAAAAACCCTATATGTGTCACCCAATAATCAGGGAAAGCGTCGATGGGCATCTTCGGAGAACATCCCATACTATTCCCTCCAATGTCCAAGGACAGAAGTATCAGTAGGGCACTCCCCAATCCCAAATTATACCTAAGCAATCACATGCTCAAGTCCAGCATACCATACACAAATGACACATCATCATAATATAAGTTAAGTCATAACATCGTAACGATTCCTCATATATATAAGTAACAAGAATGACTAATCATTATAACACAAATAAATATAAATACAATACTACTATTCTAAAGCATGTATAGCAGTCCTATGATGTTCAAAAGTAATACAGAAACTATGTTCACTAAGTGATGAACATCAAGGCATAATCACATAGCCTATGTATTTATGGCGATAACCGTCCTTACCTTAAGTTGAGTTGATGATGATCCAAGAGTCACAAAAGAATGATCCAATAATAGTGTTAAGACCCTAAACAAACATAAATGAAAGATTAGAGAAGAAATCGGGAAAATCGGAGGTCGAACGGGTCAAAACGGCAAAGGATACAATTCAGCAGTGTCACATCCCACCCTAATCCACTCAGGGGGTACCCTATTTGGATTACTCGGGGAAATAATCCACAGTCCCGCCGATCAAGTTTAGAAACGATCATAGTCACTTAGCACAATAATTGTGAAACCCAGCCCTAACCTTGACCCGGAAACTTTGCTATTTGTAGGTCCAGTGACCCGAACTAAAGTAAGAAGTCAGCTTTGGGCCATCCCAGTGGAGGACTTGGTGTCTGGCTTTGAATCCATGAGTGTTGATGATGAGGTTCTATTTATGGAAATTGAATCTTGATGAAGATCGGATTAGTTGATGGACTTGGAGTGCTCTCTATCATGGTTTGAAGGCATTTCTTCCTATTAGGTAAGTCACTTGGTATGTGTGCAAAACCCTTTAGGGTTGGATTTGATTTGTGTAAAACCCAGCCCTAACCTTGACCCGGAAACCTTGTTATTTGTAGGTCCGATGACCCGAAGTAAAGTAAGAAGTCAGCTTTGGGCCATCCCAGTAGAGGACTTGGTGTCTGGCTTTGAATCCATGAAAGTTGATGATGAGGTTCTATTTATGGAAACTGAATCCTGATGAAGATCTAATTAGTTGATGGACTTGGAGTGCTCTCTATCTTGGTTTGAAGGCATTTCTACCTATTAGGTAAGTCACTTGACTTGTGTGCAAAACCCCTTTAAGATTGGATTTGATCTGGACCTTCAATTCCCTGTTTTGGTCTTCTTGTCGACATGCATTGGTCGACCGATTGGTCGGCCGGCCGTCGACCAATCCACTCGACCAATGAGTGCTGTCTTTGGCAATTAGGTTGTTCTTGCCCTATTTAAGTCCAATCTCGAGTCCACTTCGTATTTGCTGCCTCCAAACTCTCTGGAACGAACCAAAGACCTCTGCAAGTCATCTCTCTTGCATCCTTGGTGTTTTCTTGACGGATCTTCGTCGAAACTCTTCTTTTTGCATCGAAAGGTATGTCTACTCTCTCTTCTTCTCCTCCATCTCTGTTTTTCTTTCCTTTTTGAGTTGAGACAGTAGAAGAGATGCTGCATTCTCTGTTGCAAACATCTCTGAACATGTTCTCATGATCATCCTAAGGATTTGAGGCTAGAACAATGATCTTAACCAAGATCATTGCAAGCTTTTGAAGGAATCATGATCAAACCATGATCTAATCTCTGTTAAACTTCTAACCTGAATTCTGATCTCTTTGGATCTTCTATGTTGATCATGTTAGTAGTTAATTCTTGTGTTTTCTTTCCATGATCCATAATCTATAGATTTCTAGTTGTTCTCTTCTACCATACTATGTGTTCTTCATGATGCATGGTAGTTACATATATGGTAGGTTTTATTTCCTTATTTAGATTTATACTTCTAAGCCTTATTTCATGAAGATCTATGTATGTTTTCATGATACCATTACCGAAAGCAATGATCCATCCTCCTATTGTTCTTGTCTTTGTTTTCTATTTCAAATTCATCAAGATCCATGGTTGATTTAATTATGGTAACTTTTTGTTTCCTAATTTGGATCTTGATACCGTGATTGGATTAGTGTTTTGAGGTCCCCTATATGTTAGAATACTACTGATGTAGTCTACCCCTTGATTAGTACCCTTTTGAACCACCAAATTCGGATTTCATATCTTAAAACTCTGTTTTTTTAGGCTACTGTCTGCATTGGTCGATGATTGGTCGACTGATTGGTCGACTGGACCACTCGACCAATCCACTCGACCAATGAGTACAGCAACTCCAGAATTGGTCTATGTTGGATGTTTTGGTATCTTTTCTGTTAGGGATCTTTCCTAATATGTTGTATATACTTGTTTAGGACCTTCTTCTCAAGTTTGCTGAGATCTTACTTGATTTCTTAGGATTCCTTTGCGAGTTATAAAAGGTAAGGATGGTTATTTCCTTAATTACATAGATAGCATGAATCTAGTTTCTATATTTGAATATCATAGATATGATTCCTAAATTAGATTCTTACAATGATATTCTCTTGTTGCATAACTTTGATTACGGTAGCATTACTTATTCATATTAAATTGATTCATGTATGATTTACTTACCAATGTTATACAAGTGATTGTAATTACTGATTTCTTTCCATATATGAAGTTACCATATATGTGATGATATGAATTGATGCATGTGTATGCTTAAGTATGGTTTGGAAAGGAGAGGTGTCCTTTCGACACTTCGTCCTTGGACTACTACGGGAATATTATGGGATGTTTCCGGAGATGCCCTCTGGACACCTTCCTAAACTGTTGGATGACATATCTAGGATTGTCTAGTAGTGTTTGGCTAGGATGTTCTGTTATGTCGAGACCCTAATCGGAGGGGTATTGAGACCGAACGACCCGTGGTAGCAATGGGGATTCATGGGCGCTCAAGACCGGTAACCAACCCGTGAGAGGACAGGAATCACATTGTGGGGGCCATTTATTGGTAGGGTTGCATATGATTAGACTTGGGCTCACGGGCGCTTAAGACCGGTAACCAACCCGTGAGAGGACGTGAGAGCTTCCCGTTTACCATATGTGGATGATCAATAGGGTTGATGAGTCCGTAGTCCGAGTTGGTCGGTGCCATAGGATACGCCGACTCTAGTGTGAAGGATACCGGAAAGGATCGTCGGGGGACGAGGAATGGAAGTATCTGGATCTGACTTGATGTAACTAAGTAGAAGACTTGCATTTGGCTAGGTTTTACCCTGACATGCGCCAGTACTTATACCAAATGGTTGTGAGAGAGTGTGTTGACTTAACCCCCTGCCATGGTTTGTCCTGAGGGATGAAGGACCCATTACCAATCAGCTGCTCAAGACCGGTGAAATGATCCGTGAGAGAATCCAAGATATCTTAAATGGTTGAGGATGTGAGTGGACTTTCCTAAAGAAGTACGGTGCTATGACTTAAAGCATGTCTGCCAATAGAGACCAGCATACATAGAGTTAGATTCATTCATTCATTGCTTGTCTCATATCATATTGCATTTATGTTTGTTCGGAATCCTGCCATTTATGTTATTATGGATTTTTAATCGCCTTCTTCGAGTTTCTTTGAAACTCATTCCTTTATTGTACAATGTTGTTAGACTATCCTACAGTGCTTGAGTACTATGACGGTCCCTATGAAGAAGCGCAAGGCGAAGAGGCATATCTCCAGGAAGGTGATTGCGGTTACCACAATTACTCTGAAGATTCCGCGAGTGGTTATGCTCCGTACGATGCTTAGTCCGACCATTGAGTGGAAGCGTCCTTGTGCTATTTATGAGATTTACACTTACAAGGATGTTGTCTATAAAGTGGAGAACAATTTAGTTACCCAATGTACTTGTTACTGGGATTAGGTTTTGTCTAGTTTATTCTTTTAGAGCTACTTTTCCGCTGGTTGTAAAGTGGGATTTTTGCCTCGCTTTACTTATCTGTTTGATACTCTGATTATATTTAGTATTCTGATTCATTTATGATTCATTCTTTCTTTATTGGATCTATGATTTATCTTCCGCACTCATGTTATGATTGTTCATGATTAAGTTATTGTTTATGTGGGAGGTTGATCACTCGATACCTGATCTTCGGGCTGTGGATCACACTCTCGGGTATGCCAGATAGGGTACCGGCTGGGAGGGCGTGACAATTTGGGCCTTCAATTCCCTGTTTAGAAGTTGCTGAACTGATTGGTCGACTCATTGGTCGACTGGACCAGTCGACTCATTGGTCGACTGGACCAGTCGACCAATCCACTCGACCAATGGGTTCTGTCTTTGGTAATTAGGTCTTGCTTGCTCTATTTAAGTCCAATCTCGAGTCTACTTCGTATTTTCTACCTCCAAACTCTTTGGAACGAACCAAAGACCTCTGCAAGTCATCTCCCTTGCGTCCTTGGTGTTTATCTTGACGAATCTTCGTCAAAACTCTTGTTCTTACACAAAAAGGTATGTTTACACTCTCTTCTTCTTCTTTATCCTTGTTTTCTTTCCTTTTTGAGTTGAGACGAGAGAGAGAGATGCTGCATTCTCTGTTGCAAACATCTCTGAACTTGTCTCTCATGATCTTCCTAAGGATTAATGGCTAATGCGATGATCTTAACCATGATCATTGCAAGCTTTTGAAGGAATCATGATCAAATCATGATCTTGTCTTTGTTCATCTTTTGATTTAAATTCTGATCTTCTTAGATCTACTATATTGATCATGTTAGTAGTCAATCGCTGTGTTTTCTTTACATGATCCATGATCTATCAATCTCTAGTTGTTTCTCTTCTACCATACCATGCTTTCTTCAAGAATCATGACAGTTACATCTATGGTAGGTTTTGTTTCCTTATTTAGATTTATGTTCTTAGATCTATTTTCTTGAAGATCTAAGTATGCCTTCCATGATATCTTTATCTGAATCAATGATTCATTCTCCTATTGTTCTTGTCTATGATTTCTATCTTGAATTCTTCAAGAACCATGATTGATCTAATTATGGTAACTTTTTGTTTCCTAATTTGTAACTTGAAAACTTGATTCAATTAGTGTTTTGAGGTCCTCTATATGTTAGGATACTACCAATGTAGTTTACCCCTTGTTTAGTACCCTTTTGAACCACCAAATTCGGTTCTTTATTCTTAAAACTCTGATTTTGTAGGCCACTTGTCTCCATTGGTCGATTGATTGGTCGATCGGACAGTAGACCAATCCAATCGACCAATGAGTACAAAGCAACTCCAGATTTGGTATGTTTTGGATGTTTTGATATCTTTTCTGTTAGGGATCTTTCCTAATATGTTGTATACACTTGTTTAGGACCTTCTTCTCAAGTTTGTCAAGATCTTACTTGATTTCTTAGGATTCCTTTGCAAGTTATAAAATGTAAGGATGGTTACTTCTTTAACAACATAAATTGCATATCTTAGTTTCTATATTTGAATCTTGTTAATTTATTTCTTTAATTAGATTCTTATAATGTTATACTACTGTGGTACTGTCTTGATATCAGTAGCATTACTTGTTTATATTAAATTGACTCATGTATGATTTACTTACCAGTTATATACAAGTTGATTGTAATTATTGATTTCTTTTCATATATGAAGTTACCATATATGGGATGTTATGAATTGATGCTTGTGTATGCTTAAGTATGGTTTGGAAAGGAGAGGTGTCCTTTTGACACTTCTATCCTAGGACTACTACGGGAATATTATGGGATGTTTCCGGAGATGCCCTCTGGACACCTTCCTAAACTGTTGGATGACATATTTAGGACTGTCTAGTAGTGTTTGGCTAGGATGTCCCGTTATGTCAGACCCTAATCGGAGGGGTATTGAGACCGAACGACCCGTGGTAGCAATGGGGATTAATGGGCGCTCAAGACCGGTAACCAACCGGTGAGAGGACAGGAATCACATTGTGGGGGCCATTTATTGGTAGGGTTGCATATGGATAGACTTGGGCTCACAGGCTCTCAAGACCGGTAACCAACCCGTGAGGGGACGTGAGAGCTTCTCGTTTACCATATGTGGATAACCAATAGGGTTGATGAGTCCGTAGTCAGGGACTATGAGGACTCTAGTGTGAAGGATACCGGAAAGGATCGCCAGGGGCGAGGAATGGACGTATCTGGATCTGACTTGATGTAACTAAATAGAAGACTTGCATTGGTTAGGCTTTACCCTGACATGCGCCGGTACTTAGACCAATGGTGATGTGAGAGAGTGGTGACCTATACCCCAGCCATGGAATGTCCTGAGAGATGAAGGATCCATTACCAACTGATGATGAGTGAATGAGACTTTCCTAAAGAAGTACGGTGCTATGACTTAAAGCATGTCTGCCATTAGAGACCAGCATACATAGAGTTAGATTCATACATTCATTGTTTGTCTCATACCATATTGCATTTATGTGTGTTTTGTAATCCTGCCATTTATGTTATTATGGATTTAACTGCCTTACTGAGTTTCTTTGAAACTCAATCCTTTTTGTACAATGTTTGTTAGACTATTCTACAGGTTCTGAGTATCATGACTGCTCGTATGAAGAAGCGCAAGGAGAAGAGGCATATCTCCAGGAAAGTGATTGCGGTTACGACAATTACACTGAAGATTCCGCGAGTGGTTATGCTCCGTACGATGCTTAGTCCGACCATAGAGTGGAAGCGCCCTTGTGCCATTTATGAGATTTATACTTATAATGATATTGTCTATAAGATTGAGAACAATTTAGTTACCTATTGTACCTGCTATTGGGATTAGATTCTATCCTGTTTCTTCTCTTTTAGAACTACATTTCCGCTGGTTGTAGAGTGGGATTTCGCCTCACTTTACTTATCTGATTTAGACACTCTGATTATATTTAGTACTCTGATTTATATATGATTCATTCTTTCCTTATTTGGATCTATGGTTTATCTTTCGCACATCGATTATTATTATTGTTCATGATTATGTTATTGTTTATGTGGGAGGTTGATTACTCGATACCTGATCTTCGAGCTGTGGATCACACTCTCGGGTATGCCAGATTGGGTACCGGCTGGGAGGATGTGACAATAATTTAATCAAAAGCAAGAACAATTCTTTGTATTCAAATAATTTAATAATAAAAGTCAATAAAGGATTTCAGAAGTATCACAAGAAACATCAGAGTGCGGAAATGATACAAATAGGACGAAATAGTCAAAGTGTGGAAAGGAAGGGGAAAACCCATTCTATAATAGTAGCGGAAAGTAGATCAAAGAAAAATAAGGGTTACAACCGGTTCCCAAAATGACAAGGGAACAAACTAAACTACGGTCTCGACAAATCAAATAAAAAGGTTAAAAAGGGAATGAGGCGATATCCCATCCCTAACACATAAGTGCAAAACTTAACTACTCCAGATAAGTCCCAATCTCAGACTACTAGTCTTTATCAACTTGTACACCGTGACCAGTGGGGTATGTGTCATCAACTTGGTCTTCAGAGTGTTGACTGTCATAGTCAACAGTAGTAGTACCTGCAATAGAGCCTAACAAAAGATGTTGTAAAAAGGAGTGAGTTCAAAAGAACTCAGCAATGCAGTTATTCCATAAAACATAAACCATATGATAAAAACCACAACAGGATGCAATATGTTATGAAACACATGATGCAAGTATGATTCTAACTCTATGAATGCTAGTCTCTAAGGTAGACATGCTTTAAGTCATAGCACCATACTTCTTTGGGTTGTCAGTCACTCCCCCTCAACCAATTCCGTATCTTGGGACTGCCGTGGTAGTTGGGTAAAGTCCTCTCAAACCATGGTTGGGGATTCTGTGAAACCCAGCCCTAACCTTGACCCGGAAACCTTGTTATTTGTAGGTCCGATGACCCGAAGTAAAGTAAGAAGTCAGCTTTGGGCCATCCCAGTAGAGGACTTGGTGTCTGGCTTTGAATCCATGAAGGTTGATGATGAGGTTCTATTTATGGAAACAGAATCCTGATGAAGATCTAATTAGTTGATGGACTTGGAGTGCTCTCTATCTTGGTTTGAAGGCATTTCTACCTACTAGGTAAGTCACTTGACTTGTGTACAAAACCCCTTTAGGTTTGGATTTGATCCGGGCCTTCAATTCCCTGTTTTGGCCTTCTTGTCGGCATTGATGTCGACCGATTGGTCGACTGGGCCCGGTCGACCAATCCACTCGACCAATGGGTGCTGTCTTTGGCAATTAGGTTGATTCTTGCTCTATTTAAGTCTAACCTCGAGTCCACTTCGTATTTGCTGCCTCCAAACCCTCTGGAACGAACCAAAGACCTCTGCAAGTCATCTCTCTTGCATCCTTGGAGTTTTCTTGGCGGATCTTCGTCGGAACTCTTCTTTTTGCATCAAAAGGTATGTCTACTCTCTCTTCTTCTCCTACATCTTTGTTTTTCTTTCCTTTTTGAGTTGAGACAGTGGAAGAGATGCTGCATCCTCTGTTGCAAACATCTCTCGAACATGTTCTCATGATCATCCTAAGGATTTAAGGCTAGAACAATGATCTTAACCATGATCATTGCAAGCTTTTGAAGGATTCATGATCAAACCATGATTTAATCTCTGTTAATTTCCTAATCTGAATTCTGATCTCTTTGGATCTTCTTTCATTGATCATGTTAGTGGTTAATGGTTGTGTTTTCTTTCTATGATCCATAATCCATAGAATTCTAGTTGTTCTCTTCTACCTTACTATGTGTTCTTCATGATGCATGATAGTACATATATGGTAGGTTTTATTTCCTTATTTAGATTTATGCTTCTAAGCCTTATTCCATGAAGACCTATGCATGTTTTCATGTTTTCATTACCAAAAGCAATGATCCATCCTCCTATAGTTCTTATCTTTGTTTTCTATTTCAAAATTCATCAAGATCCATGTTTGATTTATTTATGGTAACTTTTTGTTTCCTAATTTGGATCTTGATACCTTGATTTGATTAGTGTTTTGAGGTCCCCTTTATGTTAGAATACTACTGATGTAGTCTACCCCTTGATTAGTACCCTTTTGAACCACCAAATTCGGATTTCATATCTCAAAACTCCGATTTTCTAAGCTATCGTCTGCATTGGTCGATCGATTGGTCGACTGGACCACTCGACCAATCCACTCGACCAATGAGTACAACAACTCCGAATTGGTCTGCTTTTGAATGTTTTGATATATATTCTGTTAGGGATCTTTCCTAATATGTTGTATATACTTGTTTAGGACCTTCTTCTCAAGTTTGCCAAGATCTTACTTGATTTCTTAGGATCCTTTTGCGAGTTATAAAAGGTAAGGATGGTTATTTCCTTAATTACATAGATAGCATGAATCTAGTTTCTATATTTGAATATCATTAATATGTTTCCTAAATTAGATTCTTACAATGATGTACTACTGTTGCATAACTTTGATTACAGTAGCATTACTTATTCATATTGAATTGATTCATGTATGATTTACTTACCAATGTTATACAAGTGATTGTTATACTGATTTCTTTCCATATATGGAGTTACCATATATGTGATGATATGAATTGATGCATGTGTATGCTTACGTATGGTTTGGAAAGGAGAGGTGTCCTTCCGACACTTCTGTCCTTGGACTACTACGGGAATATTATGGGATATTTCCGGAGATGCCCTCTGGACACCTTCCTAAACTGTTGGATGACATATATAGGATTGTCTAGTAGTGTTTGGCTAGGATGTCCTGTTATGTCAGACCCTAATCGGAGGGGTATTGAGACCGAACGACCCGTGGTAGCAATGGGGATTCATGGGCGCTCAAGACCGGTAACCAACCCGTGAGAGGACAGGAATCACATTGTGGGGGCCATTTATTGGTAGGGTTGCATATGGTTAGACTTGGGCTCACGGGCGCTTAAGACCGGTAACCAACCCGTGAGAGGACGTGAGAGCTTCCCGTTTCCATATGTGGATAACCAATAGGGTTGATGAGTCCGTAGTCCGAGTTGGTCGGTGCCATAGGATACGCTGACTCTAGTGTGAAGGATACCGGAAAGGATCGTCGGGGACGAGGAATGGAAGTATCCCGGATCCGACTTGATGTAACCAAGTAGAAGACTTGCATTTGGCTAGGTATTACCCCGACATGCGCCAGCACTTATACCAAATGGTTGTGAGAGAGTGTGTTGACTTAACCCCCCGCCAAGGTTTGTCCTGAGGGATGAAGGACCCATTACCAATCGGCTGCTCAAGACCGGTGAAATGATCCGTGAGAGAATCCAAGATATCTTAAATGGTTGAGGATGTGAGTGGACTTTCCTAAAGAAGTACGGTGCTATGACTTAAAGCATGTCCGCCAATAGAGACCAAGCATACTTAGAGTTAGATTCATTCATTCATTGTTTGTCTCATATCATATTGCATTTATGATTGTTCCGGAATCCCGCCATTTATGTTATTATGGATTTTAATCGCCTTACTGAGTTTCTTTGAAACTCATTCCTTTATTGTACAATGTTGTTAGACTATCCTGCAGTACCGAGTACTATGACGGTCCCTATGAGGAAGCGCAAGGCGAAGAGACATATCTCCAGGGAAGGTGATTGCGGTTACCACAATTACTCTGAAGATCCCACGGGTGGTTATGCTCCGTACGATGCTTAGTCCGACCATTGAGTGGAAGCGTCCTTGTGCTATTTATGAGATCTATACCTACAAGGATGTCGTCTACAAAGTGGAGAATAATTTAGTTACCCAATGTACTAGCTACCGGGATTAGCTTTTATCTAGTTTATTCTTTAGAGCTACTTTTCCGCTGGATGTAAAGTGGGATTTTTGCTTCACTTTACTTATCTCGTTTGACACTCGATTATATCTATTATTCCGTTTCGTTTATGATTCATTCTTTCATTATTGGATCTATGATTTATCTTCCGCACTCTTGTTATGGTTGTTCATGATTATGTTATTGTTTATGTGGGAGGTTGATCACTCGATACCCGATCTTCGGGCTGTGGATCACACTCTCGGGTATGCGGATAGGGTACCGGCTGGGAGGGCGTGACAGATTGGTATCGAGCCCAAGGTTCGAGGAGATCCTAACCACAAAAGACAACAATCTGAACATTCCCGAGTCATTGATCTGAAATGACTCTTCTACTCTTAGAAGTGAATAATAGAACACAGAATTAGAAACTTGAACTTTGAGGCATAACGTAACATTTCGAATAACATACCATAATTATACTTGAACAAATGTCACTAATGCAAGGAAAATAAAAGTGCATAATATACAATAATTAAAGAGAAACAAAATGAACTTCATTAATTTCAAAAGTTTTTACAATGATTACATCCGAAAAGCATAAATGGAAAATCCTAAAGTACAAATCTATCTAGGTGATCTACTCGATCTCTCGTATGCTCCGAACTCCTCTCGCTAGCCGAGTCACCCGATGCTCTATCCTATCCCGTCGTGACTCCATCCTCTCGTACATCTGCTCCTGTCCGACCTCCATCCTCTCTAGCATGGAAGTCATCGATCTCATCTGTGCACCAAGATCCGAAGTCTCCGGAACCGCATGTGAAGGGCCGCCCGCCTCGAAGTGTGATGAAGGAAACTCGTGATGCACGGGCTCAGCCTCGCGCATATCTCAGATCATCTCCGGCCCGATCATCACTATCGGGACCGATATCCTCTCCTCCATCCTCCGATCCCTCATCCTCATCCTCCGAGTCATCATCATCCTCACCCTCCGGACCAGAGATCTCTCTAACCGATGTAGTCTCATCCGTCGAATGGTCCGAGTCCCAATGGGGTATCCCCGTGATCTAGTGTCCATCGGAGTATCCTCGAAACTCACCCCGAAATGCCCGAAGATCAAAGTCGAAGCCTTCCATAGCAAAGGTTCCGCATGCTAGGCCGCAGAACTAAGTCCAAGCATGACCTGCTGAATGATGTAGGAAAGATCGATCTCGAAGCCCATGTAGATGCGGTAGATGACCAAGGCCTCCATCACCGTGACCCGATGGTGATGTCCGGCTTTCGGCATGATGTTTCGGCCGACTATGCGACCGATAATACGTGCAGAACCCGTCATCCGTCCGCTAGTCCACGGTGTGAAGCATCGGCGGCTATCCCATAGCGTAGAGCATATCTCGCGAAGCTCGTACGGCATCGATGGCTGTCCAGTGTGCCGCTCCTGCAGGTATCCACACACACCCTGTGGGTAGTAAGGGACCTGCAAGATCTCGGCCGATGTCCGGGTAGAGAAGCGAATCCGAGTCCGAAGGACCCCGCTCCCGAGGACAAGTCCGAGTGGATGTCCCCGGCCCCGAGCCTCCTCTCGTGTAAGTAAGGTTGCTGAAGAACAACCTCACTAGCTCCGGTATACCGGCAAATCCTCGGTGAAGAGGTGAGTCCACCGTAAAGTTTCGAACCTCTGCCGGATCTTGAAGGCTCCGAGCTGGCGTAAGTGAAGTAGACGCCCCATCTCGATGTTACAATAGCTGAAGTAGGCCTCGTACGCAAACTCGGCCCGAGGTGTGTCAAATAGGTCCGGTCTCCTAACCTCCTCTCTGGGCTCGAAAGGAACCCGACCTCTGCCCCCGAGAGCACCTACGATGCGACCTCGACCTCTATCTCCTCCTCGTCCTCCCCTCTGCATGATGTATCTGTGGAAGAGACAAGAGACAATTCCAATTAATGCTATTTCAAGATTTGAGCCGAAAGGGTATTTTCGTAATTTTTCGGAAAATTTCAAATTTGGGGGAAATTTGATTTGAACATACTAGCATGTGCACAATACTTGGAATTTCATGTCTATGAAGTTGTTTTGATGAAAATCGATCGAAAACATGGATTAAAGCGAAAAATTCAGCAAGAAGAAATTTGGGGATTTTGCAATTTAGGTCAAAATTGGATTTTTGAAAAGTTGAAATTGGTTAAATCAAATTGTATGGACCTATCTACAATGTCATCTTGAGCATGTAGCATTTGATCTCGTGCGAAAATTTCAAGCGGTTTGAGAGAAAACGAAATTTTTCCAAAGATATCGATTTCGGTATAAAACTTTGCGAGATGAGCACCAAATGTGTTAAAACTTGTTGTCTATGCATGTCATTGTGTTTAAAACCTAGGGAATATGTTTCTAAGCATTCCTAAGCATGATTTCTAGCATTGGATACAAGTAAAGCATGGTTTTTATTGAAATGCAAGCATGAGAAGATGAAAATGGAAGAAAGAATGAGAGATTTACCTTGTTTGTGAAGATGGTGTGTTGTGGTGTTGTTGTTGAAGCACTAAATCACCTCAAGAACACTTGTGGGAACTCTTGGATATTTTCCCTAGAGCTCTCTCACCTTTGGAAGAAGTTAGAATGAGGTTGGAATGTGGAAATGAGGCTTATAATGCGAATTTTCGCATTCTGTCTTCATTGGTCGACCGATTGGTCGATCGGGTCACTCGACCAACCACTCGACCAATGGTCACGGTGACCTCATTTGCTGTTGAATTTTTGGAAAATGTGATTTTTGCCTTATGGAATATTGTTTGATGACTATATGGATATATTTGAGCATGATTTAAGTTTTCAAATCATTTGGACTTGTGGTTTATGTTGAATCTTCGAAATTCGGTATTTTGATGTTCTCGGTTTTGCAGAATGGTTACTCTGAGAAGTGGGCGTGGTGAATCCAAAGTGGTCATGGAGGTGGTGAAGTACCTCGGGAGGTGGTGAAGTACCTCATGGAGGTGGTGAGATACCAAATGCCGATCGGGGTACTCATGAGATCCCCGGTGCCCCGAATGTTGGAAGTTTCGAGAGATATTGCCAATATCATGGGCAATATGATGCGACAACAAGCTCAATTCAACCGAGATGTTGGTGGGTTTCATGACTCTGCATAATGAGACCCGGGCTGGTGCTAATGTGAATCCTCATGCCGCAGTCCCGAATGCGGGAGGTTTAGCTGAACTCCTCATACTCCTTTGATGGAGAGTTTTCTCAAGATGCAAGTACCCACTTTTATCGGAGTTACCAAGGACCCCTTGTTTCCTAACAAGTGGCTTCGTGAGTTGGAGAAGGCTTTCCGGCATCTGCAATGCTCGGAAGCTCGAAGATTTTGTTTGCTTGAGCGAAGTTGCAACAAGAAGCTGATGCATGGTGGATCTCCACTCGTCCGGTTTTGGAAGGTTTGCATGCCGGAGTTGTAACTTGGGAGTTGTTCAAAGAGGCTTTTTGTATGAACTACTTTCCCGAGGCGGTGAAGGATGCAAAGGAAGCTGAGTTTATGATTCTGACTCAAGGAACTTTGTCCGTGTTGGAGTACCAACAGAAGTTCGAGGAGCTTCATTTCTTTGCTCCGGATTCTTTGAAGGAAGACCTCGCGAAAGCAAAGAAGTTCTTCAAAGGACTGCGCCCGCCATTAAAGCTTATCTCACAGTCCAGCCTATAGTGAGCTATGCTCAAGTGGTGCAGAACTCGAAGAAGTTGGAAGAAACAGAGAAGGAAAGTGCTCGTGTGCAAAAGCCTTGGCAGTCAAGGAATTCTGGTTTGGTGGATCGCAATGACCGTCGTTATGTGAGACCTACACCCTACCCCACTCCTACCTTTCGGGCTAAGAGTGTAGGTCGGAACACGGGTTTTCAGCAGCCCGGCCGGTTTAAACAAGATGGCGGACACCGACCACCAGCAAATGCAAGTGCAAGTGCAAGTGCGAGTGCAAGGCCTTTTGTTCGAAGCCCTCTGTTGCAGCCACCCCTGTTGGATCCAAGCAATCCTGTTTGCTTCTCGCAAGCAAGCTGGTCATTTTGCTCGTGCCTGTCCGAAGCGGCCCGCCCAAAGCAGCTGCCCCCCTGGTGAAGAGTGCTCCTGCTCCTCCCTCTGGTAGAGTTTTCAGTATTTCCAAGATCGAGCAGATCCAAGCCATGATGTGATTACAGGTACATTGTTAGTCGCTTCTATTTCTGCATTTGTCTTATTTGATACGGGTGCATCTCATTCGTTCATGTCATCTCGCATTCATCAAGAAGACTAACCTAATCCCGGAGAAGTTGTCTAGTTGTTTATTGATTAGTACACCTACTGGTCCTGTTGTGAAACTAGATAAGGGGTTATCTAAATGTCCTGTGTTGATTGGTGAGAAGAACTTGGAAGCCAATTTTGTGATTCTTGACATGAAGGACTTCGATGTTATTTTGGGAATTGATTGGTTGACAGCCCACAAAGCCGTGTTCCTTTGTTCCTCAAAGAAGATTCAGGTCCATATTTGTGGAAGTCCGGTCTTTGAATTTCAAGGTGAAAAGAGAAGGGTTTGTAAGAAGGTGCTGTCTCGCACTGATACAAGTCTATGCCCTAGTGGATGATGCTTCATCCGAAGGCAAGGGTATAGTGGAGAAAAGAGTCGATGAAGTCGAGTTGTCTGCGACTTTGTTGATGTCTTCCCGATGATCTATCGGAGTGCCTCCGGACAGAGATGTCGAATTCTCTATTGATCTCGTCCCCGGGTGCCGCTCCGGTATCTAAAGCTCCGTATAGGATGGCTCCTACTGAGTTGAAAGAGTTGCAAAATCAGTTGAATGAGCTCATTGATAGAGGTTTCGTACAGCCTAGTGTGTCACCTTGGGGAGCTCCGGTCTTGTTCGTCAAGAAGAAAGACGGTAGTATGCGCTTGTGCATCGACTACCGTGAGTTGAATAAGTTGACTATCAAGAATAGATATCCGCTGCCCGGAATCGATGATCTCTTCGATCAGTTGAAGGGTGCAGTTGTGTTCTCGAAGATTGACTTAAGGTCCGGATATCACCAATTGAAAGTGAAGTCTAGTGATATCTTCAAGACAGCTTTCCGAACGCGGTATGGTCACTACGAGTTTAGAGTCATGCCTTTCGGATTGACCAATGCTCCTGCGGTGTTCATGGACCTCATGAACCGAGTATTTCATGATGTGCTTGATAAGTTTGTGATTGTTTTCATTGATGACATCTTGATCTATTCGAAGAGCGAAGAAGAGCATGCGAGTCATCTAAGTTTCACTTTGCAAAGGTTGCGAGAAAAGAAGTTGTTTGCTAAGTTTAGCAAGTGTGATTTCCGGCTTAAGAGAGTGGTTTTCCTTGGTCATGTAGTTTCAGCCGAAGGTATTCGTGTCGATCCCGAAAAGGTCCAAGCCGTGGCTGATTGGGAGAGACCGAAGTCAAGAACGGAAATAAGAAGTTTTCTTGGATTGGCGGGTTACTACCGAAGGTTTATTGAGAATTTCTCTCGGTTGGCTGCTCCTATGACTAAGTTGACCAGGAAAGAAGAGAAGTTTGTTTGGTCTGACGCTTGTGAGAAGAATTTTCAAGAGTTGAAAGATAGATTGACCAGTGCCCCGGTTTTGACTATACCCGATAGTTCCGGCGGTATGACAGTTTATACCGATGCGTCAAAGATTGGTTTGGGTTGTGTACTGATGCAACATGGCAAGGTCGTAGCCTATGCTTCTCGGCAATTGAAGGATTATGAGCGGAATTACCCCACTCACAATCTAGAACTTGCCGCCGTTGTCTTTGCTTTGAAGATTTGGAGACATTATCTTTACGGTGAGAAGATTGCCATTTTCACGGATCATAAGAGTTTGAAATACTTCTTTACCCAAAAGGAGTTGAACATGAGACAAAGGAGATGGTTGGAACTAGTCTCCGATTATGATTGTGATATTCAGTATCATCCTGGGAAAGCAAATGTTGTTGCCGATGCTCTTAGTAGGAAGAACCAGAAGAAGACTTTGGATTTAAATGCTTTGAGTTTACCATTGTGGTCTTCTATTGAGAGTTTTGGTTTGGAAATCGTCCCCGAGAATTCCGATTGTATTCTTTCTCGCCATGACGGCAAGATCTGGTCTTAGAGATAAGATTGTTGCTCAGCAGAGTTCCGATCAGGAGTTTTTGACCAAAGTTGAGAAGATTTCTTCGAATCTCGAGTCGGACCCCCGACTTTGGTATATCCATGGATGGTGCTTTGTTGTTTAGAGGAAGACCGTGTGTGCCTCCGCAAACGATGAAGTTAAGAGTGAAATATTGAAGGAAGCACACCAGTCTGTCTTTATCGGACACCCGGAAGCACCAAGATGTACAAGGACTTGAAGGAATATTTTTGGTGGATTGGTTTAAAGGCGGATGTTGATGATTTTGTTGCCAAGTGTGAGACTTGCCAGCGTGTGAAAGCCGTTCGACAACCTCCATCTGGATTACTTCAACCTCTTCCTATTCCTAGTTGGAAGTGGGAAGATATCTCCATGGACTTTGTGACTAGCTTGCCTCGGACAAGTAAAGGTAATGACACTGTGTGGGTGATTGTTGATAGGTTGACCAAATCAGCCCATTTCATTCCTATGAAGATCACTCATACTCCGGATAAGCTAGCCAGGCTTTATGTGGATAATGTGGTTCGTCCGCATGGTGTGCCATTGAGTATTGTCTCGGATCGTGATCCTAGGTTCACCTCAAGGTTTTGGAACAGTTTGCAGGAAGGCCTTGGGAACCCAATTGAACTTGAGTACAGCTCATCATCCACAGTCTGATGGACAATCTGAGCGGACAATTCAGACATTGGAAGACATGCTCAGATCTTGTGTGGTGGATATGGGTGGAAATTGGGATGAACACCTAGCTTTGGTTGAGTTTGCCTATAACAACGCTTATCAAGCAACAATAGGCATGGCTCCATTCAAGGCTTTGTACGGTAGTACTTGTAGGACACCTTTGTACTTGGACTCGAGACGGGTGAAAGAAAAGTCTTAGGTCCCGAGATGATTGAAGCTACAAGTGCTATGGTAGATATGATAAGAGAAAGGATTAAGTCCGCCTGATCGAGACAGGAAATCTTATGCTGATAAGAGAAGGACCGATTTGGAATTTCAAGTTGGAGAGAAAGTCTTTTCAAGGTCTCACCAATGAAGGGTGTGATGAGATTCAATGTTAAGGGAAAGCTTAGCCCTCGTTACATTGGACCTTTCGAGATTTTGGAAAAGGTTGGACCTGTTGCGTATCAATTAGCATTACCTCCGTCTCTTGCTGGTGTGCACAATGTGTTTCATATTTCGATGCTCCGAAAATACATAGAGAATCCGGAACACATTTTGCAGCAAGCACTGAAGGACTTAGTGCTGATTTGACCTATGATGAAGAACCGGCCGAAATCCTGGATAGGAAGGACAAGCAGCTGCGGAATCGCGCCATTCCTTTGGTGAAGATTCGGTGGAAGAACCATACCCCTGAAGAAGCTTCTTGGGAGAAGGAAGAAGACATGAAGGAGAAGTTTCCTTACCTCTTTGGAAGCACAGTATCGCTTTCAATTTCGGGGACGAAATTTCTTTAAGGGGGGAGAATGTGAAACCCAGCCCTAACCTTGACCCGGAAACCTTGTTATTTGTAGGTCCGATGACCCGAGTAAAGTAAGAAGTCAGCTTTGGGCCATCCCAAGAGAGGACTTGGTGTCCGGCTTTGAATCCATGAAGGTTGATGATGAGGTTCTATTTATGGAAACAGAATCCCGATGAAGATCTAATTAGTTGATGGACTTGGAGTGCTCTCTATCTTGGTTTGAAGGCATTTCTACCTACTAGGTAAGTCACTTGACTTGTGTACAAAACCCCTTTAGGTTTGGATTTGATCTGGGCCTTCAATTCCCTGTTTTGGCCTTGCTGTCTGCATTGGTCGACTGATTGGTCGACTGGGCCAGTCGACCAATCCACTCGACCAATGGGTGCTGTCTTTGGCAATTAGGTTGATTCTTGCTCTATTTAAGTCTAACCTCGAGTCCACTTCGTATTTGCTGCCTCCAAACCCTCTGGAACGAACCAAAGACCTCTGCAAGTCATCTCTCTTGCATCCTTGGAGTTTTCTTGGCGGATCTTCGTCGGAACTCTTCTTTTTGCATCAAAAGGTATGTCTACTCTCTCTTCTTCTCCTACATCTTTGTTTTTCTTTCCTTTTTGAGTTGAGACAGTGGAAGAGATGCTGCATCCTCTGTTGCAAACATCTCCGAACATGTTCTCATGATCATCCTAAGGATTTAAGGCTAGAACAATGATCTTAACCATGATCATTGCAAGCTTTTGAAGGATTCATGATCAAACCATGATTTAATCTCTGTTAATTTCCTAATCTGAATTCCGATCTCTTTGGATCTTCTTTCATTGATCATGTTAGTGGTTAATGGTTGTGTTTTCTTTCTATGATCCATAATCCATAGAATTCTAGTTGTTCTCTTCTACCTTACTATGTGTTCTTCATGATGCATGATAGTACATATATGGTAGGTTTTATTTCCTTATTTAGATTTATGCTTCTAAGCCTTATTCCATGAAGACCTATGCATGTTTTCATGTTTTCATTACCAAAAGCAATGATCCATCCTCCTATAGTTCTTATCTTTGTTTTCTATTTCAAAATTCATCAAGATCCATGTTTGATTTATTTATGGTAACTTTTTGTTTCCTAATTTGGATCTTGATACCTTGATTTGATTAGTGTTTTGAGGTCCCCTTTATGTTAGAATACTACTGATGTAGTCTACCCCTTGATTAGTACCCTTTTGAACCACCAAATTCGGATTTCATATCTCAAAACTCTGATTTTCTAAGCTACTGTCTGCATTGGTCGATCGATTGGTCGATCGGACCACTCGACCAATCCACTCGACCAATGAGTACAGCAACTCCAGAATTGGTCTGTTTCGGATGTTTTGATATATATTCTGTTAGGGATCTTTCCTAATATGTTGTATATACTTGTTTAGGACCTTCTTCTCAAGTTTGCCAAGATCTTACTTGATTTCTTAGGATCCTTTTGCGAGTTATAAAAGGTAAGGATGGTTATTTCCTTAATTACATAGATAGCATGAATCTAGTTTCTATATTTGAATATCATTAATATGTTTCCTAAATTAGATTCTTACAATGATGTACTACTGTTGCATAACTTTGATTGCAGTAGCATTACTTATTCATATTGAATTGATTCATGTATGATTTACTTACCAATGTTATACAAGTGATTGTTATACTGATTTCTTTCCATATATGGAGTTACCATATATGTGATGATATGAATTGATGCATGTGTATGCTTACGTATGGTTTGGAAAGGAGAGGTGTCCTTCCGACACTTCTGTCCTTGGACTACTACGTGAATATTATGGGATATTTCCGGAGATGCCCTCTGGACACCTTCCTAAACTGTTGGATGACATATATAGGATTGTCTAGTAGTGTTTGGCTAGGATGTCCTGTTATGTCAGACCCTAATCGGAGGGGTATTGAGACCGAACGACCCGTGGTAGCAATGGGGATTCATGGGCGCTCAAGACCGGTAACCAACCCGTGAGAGGACAGGAATCACATTGTGGGGGCCATTTATTGGTAGGGTTGCATATGGTTAGACTTGGGCTCACGGGCGCTTAAGACCGGTAACCAACCCGTGAGAGGACGTGAGAGCTTCCCGTTTACCATATGTGGATAACCAATAGGGTTGATGAGTCCGTAGTCCGAGTTGGTCGGTGCCATAGGATACGCCGACTCTAGTGTGAAGGATACCGGAAAGGATCGTCGGGACGAGGAATGGAAGTATCTGGATCCGACTTGATGTAACCAAGTAGAAGACTTGCATTTGGCTAGGTATTACCCTGACATGCGCCAGTACTTATACCAAATGGTTGTGAGAGAGTGTGTTGACTTAACCCCCTGCCAAGGTTTGTCCTGAGGGATGAAGGACCCATTACCAATCGGCTGCTCAAGACCGGTGAAATGATCCGTGAGAGAATCCAAGATATCTTAAATGGTTGAGGATGTGAGTGGACTTTCCTAAAGAAGTACGGTGCTATGACTTAAAGCATGTCCCGCCAATAGAGACCAGCATACTTAGAGTTAGATTCATTCATTCATTGTTTGTCTCATATCATATTGCATTTATGATTGTTCGGAATCCTCGCCATTTATGTTATTATGGATTTTAATCGCCTTACTTGAGTTTCTTTGAAACTCATTCCTTTATTGTACAATGTTGTTAGACTATCCTGCAGTCTTGAGTACTATGACGGTCCCTATGAGGAAGCGCAAGGCGAAGAGACATATCTCCAGGAAGGTGATTGCGGTTACCACAATTACTCTGAAGATCCCACGGGTGGTTATGCTCCGTACGATGCTTAGTCCGACCATTGAGTGGAAGCGTCCTTGTGCTATTTATGAGATCTATACCTACAAGGATGTCGTCTACAAAGTGGAGAATAATTTAGTTACCCAATGTACTAGCTACTGGGATTAGCTTTTATCTAGTTTATTCTTTAGAGCTACTTTTCCGCTGGATGTAAAGTGGGATTTTTGCTTCACTTTACTTATCTGTTTGACACTCTGATTATATCTATTATTCCGTTTCGTTTATGATTCATTCTTTCATTATTGGATCTATGATTTATCTTCCGCACTCTTGTTATGGTTGTTCATGATTATGTTATTGTTTATGTGGGAGGTTGATCACTCGATACCTGATCTTCGGGCTGTGGATCACACTCTCGGGTATGCCAGATAGGGTACCGGCTGGGAGGGCGTGATAGATTCGGTCACCACTCTCTCACATCACCATTTGGTATAAGTATTGGCGCATGTCAAGGTAAAGCCTAGCCCAATGCAAGTCATCTACTCAGTCGTATCAACTCAGATCCAGATACGTCCATTCCTCGCCCCGGGCGATCCTTTTCGGTATCCTTCACACTAGAGTCAGCGTAATCCCGGATTACGGACTCATCAACCCTATTGGTCATCCACAAATAGTAAACGGGAAGCTCTCACGTCCTCTAATGGGTTGGTTACCGGTCTTGAGCCCCCGTGAGCCCAAGTCTAGCTATTTGCAACCCTACCAATAAATGGCCCTTCCGGGTATCCGTAGCGTGGTTTATGTCCTCTCCCGGGTTGGTTACCAGTCTTGAGTGCTCATCAAACCATACACTACCACAGGTCGTTCGGTCTCAATGCCCTTCCGATTCGGGTCTGACACAACAAGGACAATCCTAGCGATTCGGGTCTGACATGACAAGGACAATCCTAGTCACACAACTAGACAATCCTATGTATGTCATCCAATAACCCGGGAAAGTGTCGATAGGCACCTTCAAAGAACATCCCATAATATTCCCTCCGATGCCCAAGGACAAAAGCGTCAATAGGACACTTCCCAATCCCAAGTTATACCTAAGCAATCGCATACTCAAGTCCATCATATCTCATATATTTAATACATCATCATGATAAAAGTTAAATCATAACGTCGAAATGATCCATCATGAATACAAGTAACAAGAATAATAAATCATTATGACAAGAGTATATGAAATCACAATACTACTGTTCTAAAACATGTATAGCAGTCCTATGATATTCAAAAGCAATTAGGAGACTATGTTCACTAAGTATAAGCACCAAAACATAAGTACATAGCCTATGTGTTTATAGAGATAACCATCCTTACCTTAAGTTGAGTCAATGACGATCCAAGAGTCACAAGGGAATGATCCAATAATAGTGTTAAGACCCTAAACAAACATAAATAAGAAATTAGAGAAGAAATCGGGAAGATTGGAGGTCGAACGGGTCAAAATAGAGCAAAGTTCATGTCAGCAACATGTTTGGTTGATGCTCTTTGGCTGATGGCATCAACCAAAGAGGATCGACCAAAAGTGGTTTCGGCCGGCAAGTTGGATTTTGGTGATTTGGTCCGAAATCGGTCTTCCGAGGCTTGGATCGATCCGAACCTTGGAGGGATGATTAATAACAATGTAAGAACACTACCTAGCAAGTATTATCACAATCCAACGGTTCAAATGAAAACCCCCAAATTGAGGTCCTATGTTCTAAAGACAAGAATCCTAGCATTCATGAGAAATCGATGTAATTGAAAGGGAAGCTAGAGAATTAGTTGGGGAATGGGTTAGGAACAAGATTACAATCATTTGCAAGCCAGAGATTTGACTAATCATACTCCACATTTCAGTCTAATATAAGAAATCAAGTTGCTAAGCAAGGAATCATGGTAATGCAGATGCAAGGATCAAGATGCAAGTGAGGCATAGCAAGAATGAAGGAAAAGCAAGTATAAATGGGAAGAGACATTCATGGCAAGGTGTTTGCAAGGTTGCAGCACCTTGGCCATGGTCTCATCAATAAAAAGAAGCATAGGAGAGAGTAGGATAGAGAGCAATAGAGAGAAACATACCTTTGATGTTGATAATTAGAGAAGAGAGACAATGATTGCAATGATTGGGGGCACGAATCCTTCACAAATACCAAGAGAGTGCCTTGGGAAGCTCCACTCTCATTCTCAGTGGTCTAAATGAGTGTAATAGGGTTCAAAACACGAGGCTAGCATATATAGATGAGAGAATATTCCAACAACATCTTTTACTCGAATCTGGGAAACTTTGGTCGATGCTCTTTGGTTGATGGCATCGACCAAAACAGGTTTCAGCAGAAAATCCAGAAATAGTTCAGCAACTTCGGACAAGGATTCGGAGGGCTATACAGGGTCAATTTGAGTGGGGTTTTCTCCTACAAGTCCATCAAGAAGTCTAGTTTCGGGAAATATCTTCGGATTGTGCACGGGAGTCCATTAGGTACTTCAAATAGTTCACCCCTCTTCAGTGGGCAGATTCTCACTAAACACCGACAATGTACCCAAGTAAGGGGTATCATCGTCAATGTCCATGGGTTTTGGGTCAAACACCATGTCTTCCACAAAGAGGGCCCAAAAGGACTTCTTCCTTCACTTTGGGACATTGAATCTACTCTAAGGAAAAAGGTCGGACATAACCTCCTAAGGCTTTCAAAGATAAGAACACTGAAATCAAGGTCTAATATTAAGGTCTAACATCAAACAAGTCTTTCTTTATCTCAAAGCAATTAGGGTGTCATGGTTAGGTTTGGGCTGGATTTTACAAGAAGCATGCTTGGTCGATGCTCTTGGTCAATGGCATCGACCAAGGAGGATCGACCAAGACAGTCTCGAGCTGCATATTGGATTTTGGGGATTTTGGTCTGAAATTAGTCTTCCGGGACTCCGATCGATCCGAAACTTGGAGGGATGATTAATAACAGTATAAGAATACTACCTAGCAAGTATTATCATAATCCAATGGCCCAATTGAAAACCTCCAATTTGAAATCCTATGTTCTATATGCTAGAACCATAGTCTTTAATGAAAATCATTGCAACTTCAAGAGGACTTAGAAATTTAATCAATAGAATGATGAACAACAGAATATACAATTAATAACATATTATCATACCTAATTGAAAGAGAAAATCAAATTAAGAGATGAATTCATGTTGTAAAGAAGAGAAAAATCAAAGTAAGAAAGTAAGAACATCATGTATGAGAATTATAGCATGGAAAGGATGAAGAGAGTGTTTGTGAAATTTAAAAGTAACCGCAAGCGCACTGTATCGTGTAGCTAACGGGTCGATCTCAAGGAGATATGCCACTTAGAATTCAACTTCTTAATAGTAATGCAAGAGTGGAATGATTCAATTTTTGTTAACTAATTAACTAAACTAAACGATCCTAATCCATACATCTAATGCAATCGAATTGAAACGAAAAATAAATTAAACACAATCAATGCATAAATAAAAGACAGGAAAAAAAATGCGAACAATAAAAATAAAAGGAAAAGGGAAGTGATCTGAGTGTCAGCTCTAGATCGAGGGAAGGGGAGTATAATAATAATGACTTTGATCGTGGACCCTTTGTCGTAGCTTACAGTCCACTGATCGGGGGAAGGGATATTAAAGAAAAAAACAGTGCAGAAAGTAAATAACAAAGCAATAAACAAAGTAATAAAAGGAAAAGGAAGCCTTAACTAAAGAGAGGCACGACTGTAGGCATCTTTGATCAAGGATCAAGGGAAGGGAGAACAATAAATAAATGCTAAAAGTAAATTGCAGAAAGTAAATGATGCGTCCAAAATCTGCTCAGCCCTTAGATCTCCTGATAATGACTTGCTAAAATGAACGTCAGATGTGGCCCGACCGCTGGGATCGAGAGTCCACCTCCGAAGGCTAAGTCAGTTGATGAACTTAATCACAAATGGCTCTGCTTGAGCACAGAGCTAAGGAATGAATAACTAGAATACGATTCAGATTGTATCTGTCCTTTTCTACCTTGTGAGTAGGTGATGTCTTATATAGAGTATACCTTCGAATCTCCTTCGTTGGATGTATTTGAGCCTTCTTCAGATAGTCGTTGGATCTTCAACAGATAGATTCGTTGAGTGATAGATCTCTACTAGGTTGGACTAGTAGATGACTCCTTTGATAATACAATCGTTATATGGTAGTTATCCATATAATAGAAATAAGTGACAGCTGTCAAATGCTGCTACCCGTATCTTTGTCGATCAGCCTATTCCAATTGTAGCGGATTAAGGCATGCTTGTGACTGAGTTAGTTTTCTTCCTCAGCAAGCTATCTCGTGGACTCGGCTCTCTCGGAAGCGAGTCAATTCCTTTCGTCCAGACCGGAGTCGAGGATCGAACCAAGATTGAACCAGGTTCGGTTACATTTTCTCCATATCACGAGCCCCCCATACCAAGTGTTCGGACGATCCCGAGGGCTTGGTTTTTAACTGGGTTCTTTGTCGAACAATTGTTTGGCATAATCCCCAACCCATTAAATGTCATATCACATTTAATGCGGCTGTGTCGCTTTTTCCTCGAGCATTATGAGTATTCTCACTTTTTGTGGGGGTGACGCCACGTGTCCCTTGTAGCCGAAACTATCGTTGCTCACGAAATCGAAACGACGGTTTCTGAACGCTTGTTTTTGATTTGTGAGTTCAAACTTTCGAACCGTCTCTAAATCTCGATCGTTGATGTTGAACCCATCTTGATCGTACATGTCCTCGAACACTCGTGCAAGTGCTTAAAAGCGGTTCGTTGTCTTCGTAGGTTTCATTCTCTTTGTCTGGAATTTTGAAACATCGTCGTCTTCTTCACGCCCTAACGATCTTCTCGCTCTCGAGCGTTATGCTTTAGTGATTCAGTAAGTCTACTGACTCCTTTGCAAAGTTTACTTTCGTCTCCAGGTTTCTTTTTTCTTACTAGAAACCACAATCAGACTTTTTAGTAATGGAGGGCGGTAGGGTTTCTTCTGAAATTCCTCCTGACCTTAGCGTTGGTAAGGCGATACTGGTGATGAGGCCTTTGCCTCCGTTCCCCCCAAGTAGTCGGATAGCTACAAGAAAACCCTAACTGCTCTCTGGCGTGACTTCGCAGAAGTTAGCGAACAAAGAAAAGCAGAAGAAAATGCTGAGGCTTCTTCTGCCCTTCCTGAGTCTGGACCATCCAGGACTCCGAAGGTGACTGCCGAATCCTCTGGGCAGTCCAAACAACCTATCAAGTCCACTGATGGACCTGGCTTTGTTGCTTCCTCCTTTACTGAGGAAAACCTCCCTTTAGCCATCAAACGCTTTAACTTTCCTTCTTCGTACAAACTTAGGGCTCCCACTTCTGATGAGAGGCTTGATTCGGTCCTTCCTGGCGAATTTTCCCTGTACATAGATACTCTGGAAAGCGGAGTTCGCTTTCCCTTCTTCAATACTTTGTTTTTTGCCGTTCTAAATCATTGGGGCATTTGTCCCTTAATGCTTCTTCCCAATAGCTGGCGTCTTATCATCGGCTTCTTGGGTTTATGTTTTGAACTCGGCATCATACCTTCTCTTCCTCTTTTTGTACATTTTCATGTTCTATCTCTTTCCCATCCTCCTAGCTGGGTTGTGCTTTCCAAGCGCAAAAAAGTTGAGTTGGACTGGTCGAGCAGCATTCTTGTCAGGGGAACCTGCCCTTCCAATCACAAAGGGTGGCGCAAGCGGTATTTTTTCTACCGAGCGCCTCAATCAGATCTTAACTTTCCAACCACCTGGAAACTGTACACTTCATACTCTGAGGGCAACTGGGTCCCTCAACTATCCAAAGAAGATAGAGCTGCTGTCAGGAAGATCAAGTCGATTCCATGGTATCAAGAGATACATGGATACGAGATGGAATACAACTCCATTCTTCAATACTGGGGGCTGGCTCAACGTGAGCTTTCTAATTGCCATGTTTCGTTTTCTTGAATATACTGTGAGCTTTTTCAACTTTTTAACTTTTGTCTTTTTTTGTAGTGCCTCCAAGAATTAATCCAGACAAGCTTCGGGTGAAGGCTGCCAAGGCCATTGTAACTACAGAGCAATGGTCTCCTAGAGCATTGACTGCAGAACAGGTGGCTTCTATGCCTCCTCCAGACCCTTCTTATAAGGGTATTAGAAACCTGAAGCCAGCGGTTGAGGCTTCAGGGAGAGGGAAGAAGCCAATGGTGGAAGAGGTCGAGGCCCCCTTTCCCTTTGAACCAAAAGGAAGCATGACTCGGTCGATGCTTCTGCCCCAAAAAAATCCAAGAAGAATAAGGATTCTGAGGAGATCTCCGTCCCTCAGTGGTCATTAACAGAGACAGACCGAGTCATGCAGGACCACAAGAAGGCTGCTAAATGGAGCTCTCTCAGCCTTATGCCTGCCGATCGGAAAGCCTTCAAAACCCTGCAAGATGACACTTTGGTTCGTCTTTCCACGAGGTATTACTTTTCTTGAGTTTTTACTACTTGCTTTGTGATCTCTCCTAGGATTTTTTGATAATTCTTCTGCCTTTCTAGGAATGTTGTGTTGAGCTTCTATCAACACATGGAGGTATTGAGCCGAGTCGGTCGTAGCGGCTCCTTGCTGTAGACCTGTGAAGAAAATTTGGTGAAGGCCAACTCTGAGGTTGATCGGTTGAAGAAAGCAACCGAAGAGTCAAAGGAGAAGAATGATGAGGCCATGAGTTCTTTGAGAAAAGAACTTGACTTGTCGGCCAGTCGTGCCGCTGCTACTGAACGCGAAGCCAAGAAACAGAAAAATATTGCTACCGCATTTGGTGAAAGACTCGAGCTTTAGGCCCTGGATAACAAATGCCTGAAGAAGATGACAGTTCCTAGCAAGCCCGAACACCTTTCATAAGATCTTCGGAGGGACTGCATTCCGAAGTATCTGAACAGCGTTCCTTTCACTAACCTGATGGGTTCCTTCAACCTTCAAGCTTACCGAGAGGGGCAGAATGATGTCTGGAAAAATATCCTTGAAATTGACCCTTCCTTTGACACAACTCCCTTTTGAGGGGTGTGCCACAAGGAAATCTTTGAGAAACTTAAGCTGCCTTTCCCCGATTGGGTTTGGGAAGAAGAGGATCCCATTCCAGTAGATCCAGATATCGAGAAGTATCTCGCTGATTCGCCGCCTATTCCCGAAGAACCTCTAAAGCTTGCCACAGACAAAGATCCTTCGGCCGACAATGAAAAAGAACAATAGAAAGCCATCTCTTTCCTTTTTTTTTTTTTTTTTTTTTTTTTTCTTGTGTAGAAAAGGGTTGGCCCCCCACGGCCTGCTATAATGAAATAGAAATTTGTCTCCTTTTCCTCGAACTCTTCCAACGATGCCATAATACTTTCTCATATCGTACCCAAAGGATTGTCTATTCCTTCACGCAAGAGATTTTTAAGAATGAGATAAGTTATCATGTAGATCAATCTTGTACCTTAATTGAAGCCAACGCTCAGGACATCAGAGAGATGCGTTTGGTATCGTTGATTCTTCCGAACCTTTTATGACACTTGAACTTATCTCCCAACTGCCCCTTCTTTATGACGAAGCCCAAACGTTTCCTTGTATTCGCGTACAAGTTGCCCTTCCCAAGGAATTGGAAATACTTTCTTATGTAATACTGGTGTGATGGTTGGTATTTGGCAGTATCCTCATATCAGGTGCACATTGTTCCACGTGGAAACCTAAGTCAATCTTCAAGTTTTGAATTTGAAGCGCCGTTATCTCCTGACCGTTGATCTTGCATCTTGCATTTTTTGGAATTCGAAACGTCTCTTCCATCCTATCCCTTTATTAACTTGGGCCTTCAACCGTCGCATCACTCCTTGGGGCTATTTAAGTTCCTCAAGGGTGCTTCATTTTTATCTTTGCTATCCACAAGCTATCCTTGTCTGCTAGATTTGCAAAGTAGTATTTTGTCTTCCTTTGTTGTCTCTGTACTTTTATCTTCCAACAATATCTTCGGTCTGAACAAGTAAGTTTTCAAATCTGTTATTCAGTTTATCACAAACTTCTTCCTTCTCCCTGAGTAATCTCCCCAGTATTTGTACTTGGGGTTTACTCATTAAAGAAGTTCATTGTTGGGTATTTGTTGCTTCATTTGTTTGACAGAAATCTAGGGTTTTTCCTTTTCTGCTGTATTTTGTTGGATTTCTCTTACTGACGATGCTAGCCTTTTATTTGTAGTGCCTCCAAGAATTAACTTGGATAATATTAGGGTGAAATCTTGCAAGAAGACTGCACCAATGATGATGAAGGTTGATCCCTCTAAGGTGATTGCCGTTGGTGAATCTTCTAAACGTGGGGATATTGCTGTTGGTGAATCTTCTAAACATGGGGAGATTGTTGTTGGTGAATCTTCAGATCAGATTCCCACAACTTCCGCTGATGCTTCTCCCACGCCTCCTTTTCCTAGAGAGACCGTTTGGTCTCCTAAGGGGGATGTAGCCCCCTCCGTCGTTCTTCGCACTACTGAAACCCCTGGTGGCACTATGCTGGAGTCCTCTTCCATGATAAAGACCCTTTGGGCTTCCAAGGAAGATGTGGTCCCCGCAGTCATCGTTCGGGCCTCTGAACCCAACTCTAGTGCTTGTTTGGCATCTTCCTCCAATCCTTCCAAGGAGGCTTTCCAGGAGGCCGAGGATTTTGCCACTAGGAAGCGCCCTCAGTTGTCCGATGATGTGTTCCATCCTTCCTTGTCGTTGAAGAGGTCTAACTTGGTGACAGGTGATTTTGACAAGGCACTAGAATGGTGCACTGCTGTTCAAATGCCTGCCGAGAGCAGAGCATTCTCTACTGTCCCGAATAGGGAATTTATGAAGTCCCTGGTGATGTAAGTTTTTTTTCATTACCTTTTGTTCTGAAGATTTTCTTTTGCTCTTGACTAACCCTTAAGTTGTTGCAGGAGTCTCACTGGTAACTTCCACAATCAAGTGGAAGTAGCCTTTAGACTCAGTAGATTGAGTGATGAGCTTTCCAGGCATCGGGAAGAATCCAAAGCCAAAGATGCTGAGATTGCTCGTCTTGGAAACAAAGCTTGGGAGATTGCCTGAGAGAAGAATTCCAAGAACGAGCATCTTTGTTTGGATTTGGATGGTGCCAGGGAGAAGATCCGGCAGCTGAAGCGGGAAGTTGGAAAGCTTTCAGCAGGGGCGATAGGGTCTGGAGCTGTATTAATGCCTCAAAGGCAAGCTGTTACCCTTTTGCCTGAGTCCCTTTCGAATGATGTTTGCAAGGCTTGCATCTTCAAGTATCTGCAGAGTAAGCCTTTTGTTGACATGTTGAACGCTTATAACTTGCAGGCATACCAAGATGGTGAGAACGAGGTATGGGAATCGATCCTAAGGAGAAATCCTTATTTCAACACGTCTCCCCACCGCGCTAATTGTCATTCTGAAGTGTTTGCAAAGTTGGGACTTCTTCTTCCTGCTTGGGCCAAGGATGTGATGGATCTTCCACCTCCAGATTCGGATATAATGCATCATCATGATGACTCTCCTCCTTTGTCTCCTCTTAAAGGATTCAGCTATGAAGAGCTTGCCTTGAATGCAGGTTTGATCAAAGATCAGGCTTCTTCCGGAAAAGCTGGATAAAGAGTATGGAATTGAGGAGGATTTTGTATTTACAAAATGCTTCGCAATCTTTGAGGGAGATAAACAAATGATAACATATGTTTTCCCGACTATGTTCTTCTTCCTGACTCTGTGTTGCTTCTGACAAAGCTGCTTCTATCTTGTGTTAGAGTTCTTGACGATCACCGATGATGACTTTCCTTTTTGACTGAATGAAAATTGTAACTCCACACTTGTTATCTCATATGTATATTTGATGTAAAGGTTGGCCCCTTCTGGTCGTTTGAAGGAATAAAGAATTAACTTCATCTATGAACTTTGTCAGTCACTTGAGTCTTTGTTGTAGTAGGTCTTAGTTGTTTCAAAACAATGCCTTTGCTTAGAGATTTCTGTAGAAATTCAATAAGTTTGAGAAGGAACTCACTCGGGTTTTAAACCGATGCCTTGTAGAAGGTCCCACACGGGTTTTAAACCGATGCCTTTACTTAAGGATTTTCGGAGAAATTCAATAAGTTTGAGAAGGAACTCACTCGGGTTTTAAACCGATGCCTTGTAGAAGGTCCCACACGGGTTTTAAACCGATGCCTTGTAGAAGGTCCCACACAGGTTTTAAACCGATGCCTTTACTTAAGGATTTCCGGAGAAATTCATTAAGTTTGAGAAGGAACTCACTCGGGTTTTAAACCGATGCCTTGTAGAAGGTCCCACACGGGTTTTAAACCGATGCCTTTACTTAAAGTTTTTTGGAGAAATTCAATAAGTTTGAGAAGGAACTCACTCGGGTTTTAAACCGATGCCTTGTAGAAGGTCCCACATGAGTTTTAAACCGATGCCTTTTGATTTTGTCGCTGGATCTGATCTTGAGTGTTGTGTGATGCCCCCAATCAAAAGACAGTATGTTGAAAATAGAGAATTGTATTGATTGAGTTGAATTTTGTTACATCATGAATGAAAATGATAATCTCCTCAAGGATAATATTTCTTCAAGTGCTTGGCATTCCATGAATGATCCAACTCTTTCTGGGTTGTCATGTTCTTCAGCTTATAAGCTCCCGAACCAACTGGTTTAATAACCATATATGGGCCTTCCCATGAAGGGTCCAATTTCCTCTGATGGTGTGGATTTGAAGCTAAGGTATTCCTTAATACAAAGTCTCCTGCTATGTATCGACGATTCTTCACTCAGGAATTATAATGTGATGCTATCTTGCGTTGATAATGTTGAGTTCGTGCTATTACTTTTGCATGAACTTCATCTAATAAGTCAAGGCTATCTAGCAGTCCTTGTTCATTCGCTTTTTCCTCAAACTCTCTTTCCTGTAGTGTTCCATCCATTACTTCAACAGGTGCCAACACTTCAGATCCATAAGCCAGTTTAAAAGGAGTTTCTCCTGTGGGTGTTCAAACCGTAGTTCAATAGGCCCATAGTACGTTGTGCAATTCTTCGACCCATAAGGCTTTATCAGCTTCGAGTCTTCTCTTTATCCCCTCAAGTAATGTTTGGTTTGTAACCTCTACTTGGCCAATGCTCTGAGGGTACGCCACTGATGACATACGATGCTCGATCAAATAAGTTCCGCAAAATTGTTCAAAATTTGGGTTATCGAATTGAGTGCCATGATCGGTGACGATTATTTTTGGCATCTCGAACTGATATATGATAGACTCGAGTACGAACTTCTCCACCTTTCATTCAGTGAGGGTTGCCAGGGCGCTAGCCTCGACCCATTTGGTGAAGTAGTCAATTGCTACTATGAGATATTCTCTTCCGCCCGACGCCTTGGTGAATTTTCCGATGATATCGATTCCCCACATCGCTAAAGGGATGGGGTCTAGAATCGAAGTCAAGGTTTCGGCTGGGCGTTTAGATACTGTAGCATGGTTTTGGCAATTGCTACACCGACGAACATATTCCATAGCAGCTTGCTGGAGCTTAGGCCAATACAGACCGAGCCTCAAAATTTTGTGTGCCAGGGCTCAACCGCCCATGTGAGCACCACAAATTCTTTCATGTACTTCGGCCAGAGGTAATTCCGATCCTTCGGGACCCAAGCATCTCAAAAGGAGTCCGGAATAAGATCTTCTGTATAGTCTTCCGTTCTGCATAATAAATCGTGCTGATCACACCTTGATTAATCTTGCTTCTTTCGGATCTTATGGCAGTTTATCATCTCTCAAATATTCTACGATCGGATCCATCCAGCATCGTTCCGCTTCAATATAGGATATTTCCTTCTCCCAATAACTTGGGAATGTTATTTCTTCTATGTAGACCGAAGGGTCTAAATTCTTTTCCCTGGCATTGGCTAATCTGGATAACTCATCTGCCATCGTATTTTCTTTTCTTGGGATCTGACATACTTTCAGATTCCTGAATTCCTTCTGCAATGCTTGCACAATCTCTTGATATTTTTGTAATCGGGGTTCTTTTACTCTATACTCCCCTTGTACTTGATTGATAATAAACTATGAGTCACTAAAAATAGTTATGTCTGCTATTGCCAATGCTTTTCACAATCGAAGTCCAGCTATCAGGGCCTCATACTCAGCCTCATTGTTACTCTTTTCAAATGCGGATCTTAATGCATATTGAATAATAAAACCTGCTGGACTTTTCAGAAGAATTCCAGCCCTTGCTCCTTGGTTATTACTCGAACCATCCACATATACCTCCCAAACAGTTGGAATAGTGGGTTCGGCAATTTCCTCCACCGGTGCAGCAGTCTTTGTCACACCCCACCCGTCAGTCTCGGTTACCCACCCGACAACCCGTGGGTGTGATCGGTCACAGGATCCAAGGTTTTAGTCTATCAACAATATTTAAGACAATATAGATAATCAAGAGCAAAGAATATTTAATAACTGAATTAAATGAATTACATGAGCCAAAAATACTCCAATATCAAAGGAAAGAAATAAAGAATAAAGGATAAAACAAAAATGAGGGCAACAGAATAATTCAAAAGTATTTATATCAGTTTCTTTCCAGTTTGCTTTTCTAAGTCAATGAACTTAGACTCCAGTTTAATAAGGTGAGGGGTCCTCCAATTCTTCTCCAGTCTCTATGCGAACTGCCTGACCACCTCTCGCCTCTGACCATCAACCGGTGCGATAAGCGCACTCCATGCACCCGCAGGAACTCCCGCACATGCTATTTCCATCTCCCATTGGCGGTACCACATCTTCTTCAAATGGGATGGTTCCTTCATAGGAAACCAGCCCATCTTCAGATATAAATCCTTCTTTTGTATAGGCTAAAAACATACAAAGAATAAACGAATGAGTTCTAAAGAACTCAGTAAGAAACAATCATATATCTCATCCATCATCCAAAAATGCCATGATACAACAGTAATATGAATGAATGCAAAATATGAATGATGCTATGATTTCTAACTATGCAAGTCTCTAATAGCTGACATGCTTTAAGATATACACCAGCCCTCCTCTGGGTAAGTCTCATCACTCTGATCCGGCAAGGACTGGTTACCTCTGTAGGGATCCAGGGAAAAAGGGAAAGTCCACACCTGGCTCACAAACCATGGTTAGGGGTTAAGTCCACACTCTCTCACCACGACCATTGGTAATGAGTACTGGCGCATGTCGGGGTTTCTAATCCAATGCAAGGTCATAATGGTTACATGTCTACATGAAGTCCAGATACATCCCCTATGGCACCAACCAACTCGGTTCAGTATCCTTCGCAACCTAGGAGTAAGAATCCTCACGGACTGGTTACCTCTGTTGGACTCTACTCCTTAACCCTATGGTCATCCACATATTATTGGGGCGGATGCTCTCATGATTCCTCATGACACCCGGTCCGGTCCTTGGACATCCATGAGCCCAACCCTAACATATGCAACCCTACCATTTCATGACCAACAGTGGACCACCAAGTCACATCACTGTCATCACGGGTCACTCGGTTTCAATCCCCTTACCGAAAGGATAGTAGCATGTGGGGTACCTAGCCATGCAATCTAGACTCATCCTAATAATGTCATCAATTAATCATGATAGTGCTGAAGGTATTAGCAGGCATGTGTCCCATTCCACAGCCTTCTGATATCATCAGCCAAGATATCCCAAAAGGAACACCCCAACTATCATAACCATATACCAATTACCATAATCATATAACATTCACAATTCACCAGGAAATTATGAAATCAAGACAAACAGCAGTAGTATATTAGTATTAAATACAACTACAGCAGCATATAACAATAGAAATTAAGACTAACAACTATCGGATTAACATGTTCAAATATATGTAGATAGATAAGATAGATTGTCCTTACTTGCATATAACTGAAACGTCCGTAAAATGGAATCCAGTAACTATTAGTAGACTTTTCTTTTAAACAGTAATCACCTAAACATAGGGTTATTAGAATATATAAGTTACATGAATCAATTTGAATCAGAACCAAAATCCAATTGGTCATCATTTACCGACCCGGTCGCTTGTGTCGGTCGCTTAGGTTAAGCGACCGCCACTAGTGACCGCCCCAAAAACAGGGAGTTTCAATCCAAAACTCAGGCTTCTGATTACTCAATTTCAATCCGGATCTCGAGTAATCTTGACCTAAGTCTCGAATTAAATACTCCCTAAGCCAAAAGGGTGAGAGAAAATTAACCATTACCATCAATAGATTACCCATAACCCTCTCCTTGATTGGATTAACCATCTCACGGAAGTAGGGTTCCGTTTATGGTTACTCCATCTCAAGTAAATTAAAAAGAGAGTTAAAATATCCAAGGGGTAATCACAAAGACGAGGGAAAAAGGGTAAAACCAATCTAACGGAGAAAAGAGAGTAAAGAACGAAGGGTTAGTTCAATACCTCACACCAGAAAGCCAGAGAAGAAAAGAACTGATCTTCCAAGTCACTGTCAGTACTCCAAAGACTCTTTCGGATCTTCCCCACAGCCGTCTAACCTCCCAAATAAGCAACCACGAATAAAGTATTCGTTAATAAGACGGAGGTTACCTTATATAGAAGTCAGGGGGCAAAATAGGGCAAAATCCCCGAAAACAGATCGGGCGGTCGCTTAGGTTGAGCGACCGCCACTAGTAACTGCCCCCATGTAACTTGCCATACAAGGGTGCTTTTACTAGGGGCTTGATACCCAAGGCCAACCTAGCCCTAAATAAGAGATGGGGGAGATCTTACCTTCATTCCGGACATCTCTGAACAACACCTGACTTCTGGAATTCCTAGCTCCAGCCAAGGCAGACTCTTCAGATAAAGGATCCAGATCCATGGGTCCTGGGTATGGATCATGGGCTTCAATCCGGATACTCCACAAGTTCACCTGACTAGACCTTCGAGTTCTCGGACCTGGAATACGGATCTCGGGTTAGAAATACGGGGGGTATTACAGTCTCTACTACGAGATCTGCCAATGTTTGAGCTTTAATTGCCGTTCGAGGCTTAAAGCTTACTTGGAACTCACTGAGTTTGACCGACCAAGCTACCATTCTTCTAGACAAATCATGTTTATGAAGAACTTTACAAAGGGGAAAAGTAGTAAATACCTCGATTGGATGAGCCTGAAAGTATGGTCGTAGTTTTCTAGCTGCTATTATAAGAGCCAGAGTCTGCTTCTCGATTTGAGAGTATCGTGTCTCCTCGTCAAGTATACGTGGCTGACATAATAGATTGGCCACTCCTTTTTGTCCTTTTCCCGAATGAGTACCGCGCTAACTGCCGAAGGGGACGCTGCTAAATATAGCTGTAAAATTTCTCCCTTCTCGGGTCGGGACAATAGCGGTGGTCTTCCCAATATATCCTTCAGATCTTCGAAAGCCTTTTGACACTCATCAATCCATTTTGCCTCCTTACTGCCCCTCAAGTCTTTGAGTACTTTGAAAAAAGGTAGGCACTTTTCTTCTGATTGTGAAATAAAGCAATTCAATGCGGCTACTCTCCCCATTAAGCATTGCACAACCCGAACAGTCTTAGGGGCTTCCATATCAACCAAACCTTGTATTTTGGTTGGGTTAGCCTCAATACCTATTTGTGATACCATAAAGCCCAAAAACTTGCCCAACGAAACTCCGAAGGCACATTTTTCAGGATTCAGCTTCATTTGATATTTCTGTAGTACTGAAAATACCTCTGCTAAATCTTCAATGTGTTTTGTTCTCATAGTGCTTTTTACTAGCATATTGTCGACATACACTTCCAAGTTCTTCCCGATCAAGTCTTTAAAGATTTTGTTGACGGCCCTCTGATAAGTAGCCCCTGCATTTTTCAGGCCAAATGGCATGACTTTATAATAAAAACTCTCATGATCATTCATGAAAGCCGTAAACTTCTCGTCCTATTTGTTCATGAGGATCTGGTTGTATCCTGAGTATGCATCCATGAAACTCAATGTTTCATATCCTGCTGTTGCATCTATCAACAGATCAATCCTAGGCAATGAGTAACAATATTTTGGGCAAGCCTTGTTGAGATCTGTGTAATCTGTACACATCCTCCACTTTCCATTTGCCTTTTTGACCATTACCACATTGGCCAACCAGATCGAGCACTCAATGGGTTCAATGAACCAGAGTTCTTCAATTTTTCAACCTCACCCTGAATGGCATCATACTTTTCTATGGAGAAATTTCTCCTCTTTTGAATTACTGGTTTCACCTTCGGATCTATCCAAAGTTTGTGCTCTGCAACTTGCCGATCAATTCTTGGCATATCATCTGCAGACATGCGAACACATCGCTGTTTTGTTGAAGAAAAGACTTCAACTCCTTTTTGAATTCTTCCAGCTGCTCAGACCCGATGTAAGTAACTCTTTTTTCATCATCGGGATACAGCTGGATTTGTTCCAACTCTTCTACAGGCTCGGGCCTCTGCATTTCTACCTCGTCCCGATCATCTCGTACTTCTATTGGTAATGTAGTTACCTTTCTTGGGCCCTCCTTATCCTTCAAATATGCTACATAGCATTGTCGAGAGATTCTTTGGTCAGATGAGACTTGGCTGATCCCCATCTCTGTCGGGAATTTTACTTTTAGATGCTTTGTTGAAACGATAGCACCTAACTTTGATAAGGATGGCCTTCCGAGGATGACATTGTAAGCCGGAAGCTCTCGAACCACCAAGCAGTTTACCCGAACGGTAGCCTCTTTGGGGAAGCTTCCAATTGATAGATCTAGTTGTACTGATCCTTCCGCTATTGCAGACGATCCTGCAAAGCCATATAGATGTGTGGATGACGGCTCCATCAAGTCTTCATCCACTATAAGCTTTTGATAAGCTACATAAAGATAAAAGGTCTGCAGCAGACCCGGTGTCAACCAAAACCCTGTGCACTTCACGGCGCGCGATTTCTACCTTGATGACTATGGCATCATCATGAGATAAACAGACGCCTCTTTCATCTTCCTCGCTGAAGGTGATCGAACCCTCACCATTCGGCCTTTTACACTTCTGTGTTTCTCCAGTTCCAACAAACTTGGATTTGGCTTTCAGCTTCTGGAGCGACTCAGGTTCGGGACCTCCAAATATTGTTAGTATGGGTGACCGAGTGGCATCGATCACCTCCTTACCCTTCTTAAATTTTGGAGCCTCCTTTGGTTGTTCTGGGCTAACGAACGGTCCCTTTTGTTACCTAGGTCCCGTTGTTCCGCACGTTTTCCTCTGACGAAAATGGACAAATGCCCCTGAGATATTAATCTCTCAATATCTGCTTTTAAATGTCTGCAATCATTGGTATAATGACCGTAATCCTTGTGGAAACGGCAATACCTTTCCCGATCTTGATCCCCAGGTTTGGTGGGAAGCTTTGGAGGCCACTTCAAGATATTCTGTTTCTTGATAATATTTAAACCGAGGAGTATTTAATGGAGTATACTCACTTTTACTGGGAGATCTTTGACGCCACTCCTAGTGAGGCTTTCCGACTCGATCACAAACATTCTGTTTCGGCTTCTGCTTGTTCTCAGGGGCCTTTTGTTCTCTTGTAGAGGCTTTATTGTACCCCTGGCGCGCGTCAAGAATCTCTGTCACTTATGCCTGCTTTTGGCATCTTTGCACCAGTTCAGCATAAGTGGTAGGCATATCTTGAAGTAATAACTCCAAGAGTCGTCGGTGAGTGAGTCCAGTGAACAAAGCAATTTTAGCCACTTGTTTGAGATTCTCTATCTCCATTGTGACCCTATTGAATCTTTTCAGGTACTCTCGAATCGATTCACTTTTCCCTTGTCTGATAGTGAACAAGGTCTCCTCGGTCTTTTTTATCTGGATTCCACTTTGGAATCGTCCTATGAATTTGCGCGCCAACTCTTCAAAATCCACGATCTTCCCCGACGGGAGATTCGAAAACCACTTTTGAGCTACTCTAGTTAAGGATGAACCGAAAACCCTGCAAAGGATTTCATCGAAATTACCCGCAACAGCCATAGTCTATTGATAATAACTAATGTGAGAGGTGGGATCTCCCGATCCATCGAACGTGGAAAAAGTTGGCAAACGAAAATTTTGAGGAAACTGATATCCGGCTATGGGTCCAGCAAACGGAGTTTTTCGAATAACCGAATAAATATCATCAGTTATTCTCCCTTTCGCCAATTGTCCGAGTTTTTGATTGATATTGGCCAATTCTTGACCAATATGCATGGATCGATCTCCGACGACACGATCATTCTCTCGAGTAGCATGTCTAATGGTTGGTGAGTGAGTTCGTACTCCTGCACCCAACCTTGTATTTGAATCAGTTGTACTTCCTTGCGGTCCTTCGAATTGATCGTCTCGCTTAGGAAGTTCTCCCGTTCTCCTAGGTTCTCTTTCTCGCCACCGGTTGCCTTCCCAGAAATTTTGACCGACATTCTGCTCATTGATCAATCTTTACTCCCGCTGTAGCGCGCGTCTTCCCGCATTACAGTGATCAGGTGCTCGTGGTGCCACCACTTGTCTAGTCATCACACGAAGCGTCTGACTTACCTCCAACATCTAGAGCTTTAGTTGATCTATTTGATACTGGAGTGGATCCGGAGGATTATTACCTCCTTGACCACCATCTTCCCGCACTTCAAGGGGTCGACTTCCCCCTAGGATATCTGGATTATTTACTCCAGGAATTTGGACCCCAGCATCTCGCTGGGCCGTAGCAGCCGCTGCTGTTGCCGCTGATGATCTAGTCATCATGGCTTTCTGAAACGTTTCCCATAGACGGTGCCAAATGATGCGTCCAAAATCTGCTCAGCCCTTAGATCTCTTGATAATGACCTGCAAAAACGAACGTCAGATGTGGCCCGACCGCTGGGATCGTGAGTTCACCTCCGAAGGCTAAGTCAGTTGATGAAATTAATCACAAACGGCTCTGCTTGGGCACAGAGCTAAGGAATGAATAATGAGAATACGATTCAGATTGTATATGTCCTTTTTCTACCTTGTGAGTAGGTGATGTCTTTTATAGAGTGTACCTTCGAATCTCCTTCGTTGGATGTATTTGAGCCTTCTTCAGATAGTCGTTGGATCTTCAACAGATAGATCTGTTGAGTGATAGATATCTACTAGGTTGGACTAGTAGATAACTCCTTTGATAATACGATCGTTATATGGTAGTTATCAATATAATAGTGATAAGTGACAGCCGTCAAATGCCGTTACCCGTATCTTTGTCGATCAGCCTATTCTGATTGTAGCAGATTAGGGTGTGCTTGTGACTGAGTTAGTTTTCTTCCTCAGCAAGCTATCTCCTGGACCCGGCTCGCTCGGAAGCGAGTCGATTCCTTTCGTCCCGACCGGAGTCGAGGATCGAACCAAGATTGAACCAGGTTCGGTTATATTTTCCCCATATCAGTAAATAACAGAATGTAAAGCGGAAACCTTAACCAAATAGAGGCATGATTGTAGGCATCTCTGATCAAGGATCCAGGGGAAGGGAGAACAATAAGTAAATGCTGAAAGTAAATCCTAAATTAAGAATATGGAGGGGTAGATAGAAGCGGGAATGGAGGGAGGAGAGAAGATTAATAAAGAAGGTTACTTACTTGCGAATTGAACAAACGATTCGAATCTCAACCAACCCTAACAACCAGATCTAGATCTAGAATGATCTAAATCTGCAATTGCTAGACCCAAAGAAAAACAAATCTAAAAACTTGAAACTTGAACTTGAATTGCATTACATAAAAAAAATTAAACCTAAACATCAATCTAGAAATTAAAATCTCACAAATGCAAGCAAAGAAAACTAAAGAAAGCCTAAATAAACTAAAGAGAAAATAAAATGTGCTTCTACTAAGCTCTAGAACACGTTCTTCCTTGATGGAGTATGCTCTCCTTTAATAGAGTTTACATGGGATATGAGGCATGGCTGAATTTGAATCAAACTCAAGGTTGTTTCTATCTGACTCAGCCAATTAGGGTTTTGACATACTAATCGAACGAACATAGAGAGATCAGATGCATAATTCCACTGTTGGATATAAGGTTTAAGAAGTCATGAAGCTCTCCTACAAAAATCAGCACGATCGGACACCGGATGGCTGTTCGATGAAGGGCTTGATCAAAACTGGACAGAGACATTCAAAAACGGGATTTTTCCTCTTTTTTTTTTTCCTTTCCTTTGAATATAATTATTTTTCCTCTTTCTCTTTCTTTGACCAAATCCCAAATAGGATATAAGATATTGAGGTGTGCAAGGACTCTTTTTCTCCATTAGGACTCTCTCAATAATATCTCTGTAAATTTGATTAATAATTTCTAATCTCCGCCGTAGATCAAAATTTGTTTCTTTATCTCTAAAATACTTTGGAGTTGGCCCACAATCACATCTCTAGCCCATCATGCTCCAGGTCAGGCCCGTTTTCGCATTTGAGAATTTGAACGGACCTCTTGATGTGTAAAATCGCATGTTTAATACCCAAAACTCCAAATATTCGCTCAAGTCCTGAAAATTCATAAAATCTGCAAAAACAACATAAAACCCAAGGTAGCTCCACTTAAAGTGTGTAAAATGCATGCTTTATGCCCTAAGATTTCACACATAAATGTGCTCATCAGAGAGGTTTAATCAAAGTAGAAGAGCTTGTAGAAGAGGTGGTTGGAAGGTTGCAACACCTTCTTCAAGAACTCAGTAGCAAGAACAATAGTAGATAGGAGTAGAATAGAGAGAAAGTGAGAGGACACATACCTTGTAGATGAATTTTGAGAAGAGAGACCAAGATTTCTTGAAGAAACCTTCACCAAAGCCAAGGAGGACGCTAAGAGGAGCCTTCTCTCATTCTCAAGAGTTGCAAAGAGTGTAATAGGGTTCAAAACACGAGGCTAGCATAAATAGAGTAGGGAATATTCCAAAAGAATCATTAACTTCGAGTCTAGGAAACTTTGGTTGATGCTCTTAATCGATGGCATCGACCAAAGGCAGTTCAGCAGAAAAATCCAGAAATAGTTCAGGAACTTTGGGCAAGGATTTGGAGGGCTATACGGGGTCAAATTGAGTGAGGTTTTCTCTTACAAGTCAATCAAGAAGTCTAGTTTCGGGAAGTACTTTTGGATTGAGCACGGGAGTTCATTTGATACTTCAAATAATTTAACCCTCTTCAATGCGCAGAATTTCACTAAACACTGGCAATGTACTCAAGTAAGGGGCATCATCGTCAATGTCCATGGGTTTCGGGTCAAACACCATGTCCCATAAAGAGGGCCCACAAGGACAACTTCCATCACTTCGGGACATAGATCTACACTAAGGTAAAAGGTCGGACATGACCTCCTAAGGCTTTCAAAGATAATAACACTGAAATCAAGGTCTAACATTAAGGTCTAACATCAAACAAGTCTTTCTTTATCTCAAAACAAATAGGGTGTCCTGGTTAGGTTTGGGTTGGATTTCATAGTAGAAGTATGTGGAACTGTAGAATCAGTAAAAATAAGTAGAGATGGGTAAGAGACGAGAACGATGAATTTCAAGCTCCAGCGAATCACAATCGCGATTATCAACCAACGGAACCAACAGACCAAGAAGATCAACTTGCTTCTGATCACCATTGGCTTATGTTATCTTCTTCTCCTCCCTTGCCTCGCTTCCTTTCACAAATCAACTAGATTAAACTACTCCATCGTGCAAAGGAAACCAATGAACTCTGTTTGGCACTCATGAGAAAGGACTAGAAATCCACTTGAAATGAATTAAATCATTTAATATTGTAGATTATGCCATCAAGTCATCAGGTGTAGTGTGTGGAAGCGTGGAAACCACTAATTCCCTCTTCACACTCATTTTCAAGTGGGATCCCTTCATTTTACCATTTTTTTTTCTATAATACCCCTTCACCTATTTTAGTGTTTTACTGTGGTGACGTTTGAACAGCTCCTCCAACCAAAATACCCAAGTAATGTCGCCAAAATATCGTCGACATTTTGGGATTTTGCTAGTTTCACCAGCAAGCGAAAACTCGAAAGTTAGATATTTCTAACCTTGGGTAGCAGCATTCAAGTTCATTTAAAAAATAGAGCCCTTAAAGTGCTATAACCTCCTTTATCTTTCTTAAGCAAAACATCCATAATAATGAGTTTGACTCCTAGGAGAATATCCCCCAAGAGTGTCGTGAGGTTTTAGATCCTGTCACATGGATTACACCCATCCAAGGGCTAAAATCATACTTTTATTTTTACCATCAAAGTAAATCCAAGCCCAAATTGTTTCCCATTTGCCCCTGATGCATCCAAAATCTGCTCAGCCCTTAGATCTCTTGAGAGTGACCTGCAAAATAAAGATTCAGATGTGGCCCGACTGCTGGGATTGGGAGTCCACCTCCAAAGGCTAAGTCAGTTGATGAACTTAATCACAAACGGCTCTGCTAGAATACAGAGCTAAGGAATGAATAACAAGAATACGATTCATATAGTAAGCATCTGAGTGTTTTCGTCATTTTCCTACCTTGTGGGTAGGTGATGTCTTATATAGAGTGTACCTTCGAATCTCCTTCGTTGGATGTATTTGAGCCTTCTTCGGATAGTCGTTGGATCTTAACAGATAGATCCGTTGAGTGATACATTTCTACTAGTTTGGACTAGTACATGACTCCTAGGATAACGCGATCGTTATCTGATGGTTATCCGTATGATAGCGATGAGTGATAGCCGCCGAATTCTGCTGGCCGTCATTAGGTTGATTAACCTATTCTGAACGTATCGGATTAGGGCGTGCTTGTGGCTGAGTTAGTTTTTTTCCTCAGCAAGCTATCTCCTGGACCCGGCTCGCTCGGAAGTGAGTCGATTCCTTTCGTCCCAACCGGAGTCGAGGGTCGAACCAAGAATGAACCAAGTTCGATCATATTTTCTCCATATCACGAGCCCCCCAGACCAATAGTTTGGTCGATCCCGAGGACTTGGTTTTTAACTGGGTTCTTCGTCGAACAATAGTCTTGCATAATCCTCAACCCATTAAATGTCATATCGCATTTAATGCGGTTGTGTCGCTTTTTCCTCGAGCATTGTGAGGGTGATGCCATGCGTCTCTTGCAGCTGAAACTATCGTTGCTCACGCAATCAAAACGATGGTTTCTGAATGCCTGTTTTGGACTCGTGAGTTCAAACTTTCGAACCATCTTCAAATCTCGATCGTTGATGCTGAATTCATCTCGATCGTACACGTTCTCAAACACTCGTGCGGGTGCTTAAAAGCGGTTCGTTGTCTTCATAGGTTTCATTCTCTTTGTCTGGAATTTTGAAACCTCGTCGTCTTCTTCGCACCTTCACGATCCTCTCGTTCTCGAGCTTTCTGCCTTAGTGATTCTGTAAGTTTACTGACTCCTTTGCAAAGTTTGCTTTCGTCTCCAGGTTTCTTTTTCCTCTAGAAACCACAATCAGACTTTTCAGTAATAGAGGACAGTAGGGTTTCTTCTGAAATTTCCCTTGTGCCTAGCGCCGATAAAGGCGATAGTGGTGATGAGGCCTTTGTTTCTGTCTCCTCTGAGCAATCAGATAGTTATAAGAAAACCCTAACTTCTCTTTGGCGTGACTTCACAGAAGTTAACCAACAGAGAAAAGTAGAAGAAAAAGCTGAGACTTCTTTTGCCCTTCCTGAGTCTGGACCATCCATGACTCCTAAGGTGACTATCGAGTCCTCTGGGCAGTCAAAACAACCTATTAAGTCCGCCGGTGGACCTGATTCTGTTGCTTCCTCCTATAACGAGGAAAATCTTCCTTTAGCTGTCCAGGGTTTTGACTTTCCTTCTAAGTGCAACAAAGTTGAGCTTGACTGGACAGGCAGCATTCTTGCCAAAGGACTTGCCCTTCCAATCATAAAGGATGGCGCAAGCGGTATTTTTTCTGCCGAGTGCCTCAATCAGATCTTAACTTCCCGACCATCTGGAAGCAGTACACCTCATACGCTGAGGGTAACCAGGTCCTTCCATTATCCAAAGAAGACAGAACGGCCGTCAGGAAGATCAAGTCAATTCCATGGTATCAAGAGATACATGGATATGAGATGGAATACAACTCCATCCTTCAGTACAAGGGGTTGGCTCAACATGAGCTTTCTAACTGCCACGTTTCACTTTCTTGAAAATACTGTGAATTTTTTCAACTCTTACTTTCGTCTTTCTTTGCAGTGCCTCCAAGAATGAATCCCGAAAGTCTTCGGGTGAAGGCTGCCAAGGCTGTTGTGATCATGAACAACGGTCTCCTCGAGCCTTGATTGCAGAACAGATAGCTTCTGTGAAACCCAACCCTAACCCTAACCGGAAACTCTATTTATTGTAGGTCCAGTGACCCGAAGTAAGGCAAGAAGTCATCTTTGGGCCATTTCTGTTGAAGAATTGATGGCTGGATTGGAATCCATGAGTGTTGATGCTAGTGTTCCAATGGTGGAAACTGCACCCGGATGAAGATTGGATTAGTTGATGGTCTTGGAGTGGTCTCTGTATTGATTCAAAGGCATTTCTAACTCCTAGGTATGTCACTCTAGAGGTGTGCAAAACCCCTTGATGTTTGGACTTGATCTGAGCCTTCAATTCCTTGTTTTGAAGTTGCTGTCTTGATTGGTCGACTCATTGGTCGATTGGATCAATCGACCAATCAATCGACCAATTGATTCTGTTTTTGAAATTTGAATCCTATCACTTCTATTTAAGTCTAATCTCAGGAATACTCCGCCTCATCTACCTCCTAAGCCTCTGGAACGAGTTAGAACCCTAATCTAACCCATTCCCTTGCATTCTTTGGTGATCTCTTTCAAAGACTTGAAGGATTCTTCATCTTTCTACGGCAAAGGTATGATCTCAACCACTCTCTCTTCTATCTCTGATTTTCTTTCTTTTATTCTGTTTTCATTGAGATCAGAAAGGTGATGAAGCATTCTTGTAATCATCAATTCTCTGATCTCACCCTATTCTTTAAGACTCATGATCATCATCATGTTCTTAAACCCTATTTATTGAATTCTTGAAAACCTAACCCTAATTCCTTGAAACCCCAACCTGTGTGATTGTCTGGAAAACTTTTGGTAACCTCCCTTGTGAAGGAAAATCTTCTTGAGTAATATTGTGTTAACCTAAAATTTAATCATCTATACTTTCCTGTTTTGATTTGTCTTTGTTCATTCAGATCTCACAATTATTTTTCGAGGGAACCAAAAAGGGTAAAACCCTAATTCTTGGGTAAGATCAAGAACCTCTAGTTTAATCATGGTAACCCAATTATTATGTTTCCTTTACTAGATCTGAATTCTTTCATATCCTAGTTCATTATCTTTAATCTTTCTATTTTTTTTCCCTCCTAACCTATGATAACCCTAATCAGGTTAACCTCATGATTTCTAGGTTGTAACTTGAGAAATGTTTTGAGTTATGGTTTCATATCCTCTATACCCTAGAATACTACCATGATAATTCCCCTCTTAATTGTACCCTTTTGAACCATCGAATTCGGTTCTAGATTCTCAAAATTCGGATTCTTGCAGGCCACTGTCTGCATTGGTCGACTCATTGGTCGACTGGTCCAGCAGACCAATCAATCGACCAATGAGTACAGCAACCTCAATCTTGGTCTGTTTCGATTGATTTATGATCTTTTCCTTTATGCATCTTTCCTAACATGTTGTGTGCACTTGTTTAGGACTGTCTTCTCAGGTTTTGTCAAGATCATACTTGATTCTTTAAGATTCCATTCAAGTTAGAAGGTAAGGACAGTTGATTCCTTAACTACATAGATTGCTTGTTCTCTGGTTTCTACTTTATGAAACTATGACATTACCTACTGTTATTGTATTTTAATTCTGATCTCCTACTGTGGGAACAGTAGCACTTAATTATACCATCTTTTCATTGTTTATGTTATATGAATTACTTATTACTGCTTAATCTGATGTTGCTTTTACATTCTCTTTTATATGATGAACTACTGGTTGTGTATGTCATGACTGATCTGAGAATGTGTTTGCTTAAGCTTGGTTTGGGATTGGGAAGTGTCCTTTCGACACTTCTATCCTTGGACATTATCGGAAATAGTATGGGATGTTTCCGGGGTTGCCCATCGACACTTTCCCGAATCAATGGTTGTCATACCTAGGGATGTCTAGCAATGTTTGGCTAGGATATGCCCCTGTTATATCAGACCCGATTCGGAAGGGTATTGAGACCGAACGACCCGTGGTAGCAATGGGGATTCACGGGCACTCAAGACCGGTGAGTTATATCCGTGAGAGGATGGGAATCACATTGTGGGGGCCATTTATTGGAGGGTTGCATATGGCTAGACTTGGGCTCATGGGCGCCGAGACCGGTGAGTTATATCCGTGAGAGGACATGAGAGCTTCCCGTTTATCATATGTGGATAACCAATAGGGTTGATGAGTCCGGTGAGTAATATCCGTGACTCTAGTGTGAAGGATACCGGAAAGGATCCTGAGAGGGGAGGAATGGAAGTATCTGGAACTGACTTGATGTAACTAAGTAGATGACTTGCATTGGGCTAGGCTTTTCCCTGACATGCGCCGGTACTTATGCCAAATGGTTGTGAGAGAGTGTGTTGACTTAACCCCCTACCATGGTTTGTCCGAGAGGGATGCCCGGACCCACTACCAACAGGAGCCGTATGCGTGACCTACCCAAAGAAGTACGGTGCTATGACTTAAAGCATGTCTTCCATAGAGACCAGCATACATAGAGTTAGATGCATACATACATTACTTGTTTCATACTGCATTGCATCATGTTATGTTTTGCCACATGTTATCTATGATGTTATGGATTAACTACCTTACTGAGTTTCTTCAAAACTCATTCCTGTTGTATATTTCTTTTTGTTAGATTATCCTGCAGGTACAAAATACTATGACGAGCAGTACAACGAAGCACAAGTTGATGAAGCGTATTACACGTAAAGTGCTGGGCAACGATCAAGATTACTTTGATGATCCCCCGGCGGATCAAGCTGCGTACTACTTTTGAGAACGGCATTAAGTTAGAACGGATTCAGTGGATTGATGAAGTCCATACTTATGAAGACGTTATCTATAAACTTGAAGACGCTTGATCTCAGTTTATTTATTAGCACATTTGTTTCAGTTGTAACCCCTTTTTGATTTTTATACTACGTTCCGCTATTTTGGTAAAGTGAGTTTCCGCCTCACTTCACTCCTTTTTGATATCATTGGATATCTGGTATCTTTCCGCACTCTGATTATTCTAATTGTTCATTTCTTGTTTTGAACCTTGTTTATAATATTAAACCTTGATTTATTTATGTTCATGATTATGTTATTGCATATGTGGGAGGATGATTTCCTCGATACTTGATCTTCGGGGCCGTGGATCACACTCTCGGGTATGCCGCTTAGGGTACCGGGCCGAGAGGATGTGATAGTTTTCGCACCACCTCCGGACCCTTCTTATAAGGGTATTAGGAACCCGGAGCCAGTGGTTGAGGCTTTGGGGAGAGGGAAAAACCAATGGTGGAAGAGGTAGACATCCCCTATCTCATTCGAACTAAAAGGAAGCACGACTCACCTGATGCTTCCGCCCCGAAGAAATCCAAGAAGAATAAAGACTCGAGGAGATCTTCATGCCTCAAATGGACGCCGACGCGAACAGATCGGGCAACACAGATCCTAAGAAGGCTGCTGAATGGAGCTCTCTCGGCCTTATGCCCGCCGATCGTCGGGCCTTTGAGGCCCCGGAGGATGACGTTCTCGTTCGTCATTCCACAAGGTATTATTTTTCTTGATCTTTTGCTAATTGCTTTGTAATCTCCCCCGAGATTTTCTCGACAATCTCCCTGTCTTTCCATGAATGTTGTGTTGAGCTTTTATCAACACATGGAGGCATTGAGCCGAGTTGGTCGCAACGGCTCCTTGCTGCAGACCTGCGAAGAGAATTTAGCGAAGGCCAATTCTGAAGTAGACCGGCTGAAGAAAGCAGCCGAAGAGTTGAAGGAGAAGCACGATGAGGAGATGAATTCCTTGAGGAAGGAACTTGACTCGTCAATTATTCGTGCTTCTATTGCCGAACGTGAGGCCAAGAAGAATAAAAATGAGGCTACTGCTTTTGGTGAGAGCCTCGAGTTTAAGTCCTTGGAGAACGAACACCGTTGAAGATGGCGGTCCTAGCAAGCTCGAACATATTAGACCAGATCTTCGGAGGGACTACATTCAAAAATATCTCGAACATCATTCCCTTAATAACTTGTTGGGCTCCTTCAACCTTCAAGCTTACCGAGCGGGGCAAAATGATGTCCGTGAAAAAGATTCTTGAATCTAATCCTTCCTTCAACACAACTCCCTTCCGGGAGGTGTGTCACAAGGAAATCTTCGAGAAGCTTAAGCTGTCTTTCCCTGACTAGGTTTTGGAAGAGGAGGATCCCATTCCCCGCAGACCAAAACATCGAGGAGTATCTTGCCGATTTTCCACCCCTTCCCGAAGAACCTCAAAATCCCGCTTTGGAGAAAGATCTTGATAAAGACTCTTCGGCCGACAAAGTGAGGAAGAATCATAGGAAACCATCTCTCCTTTTTTTTTTTGTAAGGGTTGGCCCTCTACAGCCTTAATGAGATAGATATCACTCTTCTTTTTCTCGAACTCTTCCAATGATTGCCTTAATACTTCCTAATCATATCTAAGGAATTGTCTTAAGAATAATATGTGAATGATATAAGTTATCACGTAGATTAACTTATACCTTAACTAGAGATAACGTTTGGGATATCAAGGAGATGTGTTCGGGGGAGACGTGTTCGGTCAACAGTTCTCTAAACCTTTGTGCCATCTGAACTTTTATTTCCCAACTCGCTCCTTTTACGACGAAGCCCAAACGTTTCCTTGTACTCGTGTACCAATTATTCTTCCCAAGGAATTGGAAATACTCCATTATTTAACACTTGGTGCGACAGTTGGTATTTGGCAGTATCCTCATATCAGGTGCACATTGTTCCACGTGGAAACCTAGTTCAACCTTCAAATTTCGAATTTGAAGCGCCATTATCCCCTGACCGTTGATCCGGCTTTTTTAGGAATTCGAAGCGTCTCTTCCATCCTGTCCCTTGATTATCTGGGGCTTTCAACCATCGCATCTTTCCTTGAGGCTATTTAAACTCCTCAAGGGTACTTCATTTTTATCTCGCTATCTGCAAGTTACTCGTCCGATAGATTTGAAAAAGTAACATCCCGTCTTCCTTTCTCCGTATCCGTACTTTTGTCCTCCGACAACATCTTAGACAAGAATCTAAACAAGTAAGTCTTTTGCTCTCGTCTATGTCACGAACTTCTTCCTCTCCCCCGAGTAATCTCCACAAGATTCATACTTGGGGTTTACTCATCTTGGAAGTCCAATGGTGTTCGTTACCTTATCTATTCAACATAAATTTAGGTTTTCCTTTTCTACTTATAAGTTGTTGGATTCTCGTACTGATACTGCTTTTTTGAACTTGTAGTGCCTCCAAGAATTAACTTGGACTTTATTAGGGCGAACTCTTGCAAGAAGACTGCCCCAGTACCGACGAAGGTTTCTCCCATTGAGGTGATTGCCGCCCCGGCGAATCTTCTAAACGTGGGGAGACTACCTCGTTGGTGAATCTTCGAGCAGAACTCCCACACTCCCTCTACTCGAAGAGACCATTCGGTCTTCCAAGGAGGACGTGGCTCCCTCTCCCGTTGCTTGTACTATTGATGTCCCCCCGCTGAAGAGACCGTTCGGTCTTCCATGATGAAGACCCTCTCTGGACATCCGAGGAAGATGTGGTCCCCGCGGCGCCGCTCCTATTTCCAACTCTAGTGCTTGTGTGGCATCCTCCTCCACTCCTTCTTTGGAGTTGGAGGATTTTGCCACTAGGAAACGCCCTAGGTTGGCCGATGATGTGTTCCATCCTTCTTGGTCGTTGAAGAGGTCCGACTTGGTGATAGGCGATTTTGATAAGGCACTGGAATTGGTGCACCGCTGTTCAAATGCCTCGCATAGAGTAGAGCCCTCTCCATGATCCCAGCATAAGGATTTTATGAAATCACCGGTGATGTAAGTTTTTCTTCATTACCTTTTGTTCTCAAGATTTTTCTTTTGCTCTTGACTAACTCGAGTTGTTGCAGAGTCTCCTCCGGTAACTTCCACAATCAAGTGGAAGCAACCTCTAGACTCGGGAGACTAAGTGATGAAGTTCCAGTGCTTCGCCAAGACTCCAAAGCCAAAGATGCCGAGATTGCTCATCTTGGAAACCGAGCTTGGGAGATTGCTTGAGAGAAGAATTCCGAGATCGAACGTCTTCGGTAGGATTTGGATGATGCCGGGGAGAAGATCCGTCACCTGGAGTGGGAAGTAGAAAGCTGGGGGCAAAAGGGTCTCGAAGCGATACCGCAAAGGCAAGTTGTTATCCCTTTTCCCGAGTCCCTCCCAATTGATGTTCGCAGGGCTTGCATCTTCAAGTATTTGCACAATAAGCCTTTTGTTGACATGCCGAATGCTTATAACTTGCGGTGCATACAGGGATGGTGAGAACGAGGTATGGGAATCGATACTAAGGAGAAATCCTTATTTCAACACGACTCCCCACCGCAAAAATTGTCATCCTAAAGTGTTTGCAAAGCTAGGACTTCCTCTTCCCCGCCTAGACCAAGGATGCAACAGCACCTTCCACCTCCGGATCCGGATATCATGCATCATCTTGACGATTCTCCTCCCTATTCTCCTCTCAAAGGATTCAAATATGAAGAGCTTGCCTTGAATGCGAGTTTGATCAAGGATCAAACTCCTCCCAGTCAAGATGGATAAAGAGTATGGAATTGCAGAGGATTTTGGACTTGCAGAATGCTTTGCAATCTCCGAGGGAAATAAACAAATGATAACATATGTTTTCCCGACTTTGTTCTTCTTCTTCTTCCCGAATTTGTGTTGCTTCTTGACTCCGTGTTGCTTCCAACAAAGCTGCTTCGATCTTGTTTAACTTCTTAATGATCACCTATGATGACTTTCTTTTTTGACCGAACGAAGGTTGTACCCCAACACTTGTTGTCTCATATATATGTTTGATGTAAAGGTTGGCCCTTCCGGTCGTTTAAAGAAATAAAGAATTAATTTCATCTTTGAACTTTGTTAGTCACTTGAGTCATTGTTGCAGTAGGTCTTAGTTGTTCAAAACAATGTCTTTACTTAGAGTTTTCCAAAGAAAATCAATAAGTTTGAGAAGGAACTCACTCGGGTTTTAAACCGATGCCTTTACTTAAGAATTTTTGGAGAAATTCAATAAGTTTGAGAAGGAACTCACTTGGGTTTTAAACCGATGCCTTGTAGAAGGAACTTACTCGGGTTTTAAACTCGATGCCTTTACTTAAGAATTTCCTCCGAGAAATTCAATAAGTTTGAGAAGGAACTCACTGGGTTTTAAACCGATGTTTTTACTTAAGAATTTTCGGAGAAATTCAATAAGTTTGAGAAGGAACTCACTCGGGTTTTAAACCGATGCCTTTACCTAAGAGTTTCCAAAAAATTCAATAAGTTTGAGAAGGAACTCACTCGGGTTTTAAACCAATGCCTTGTAGAAGGAACTCACTCGGGTTTTAAACCGATGCCTTTACTTAAGAATTTCCAAAGAAATTCAATAAGTTTGAGAAGGAACTCACTCGGGTTTTAAACCGATGCCTTGTGACTTTGTCGCTGGATCTGATCTTGAGTGTTGTATGATGCCCCCCAATCAAAAGACAAGATGTTGAAAATCGATAATTGTATTGATTGAGTTGAAATTGCTACATCATGAATGAAAATGATAATCTTCAAGGATAATATTTCTTCAGATGCTCGGCATCTCCACGAACAATCCAACCCTTTCTTGTTGTCATGTTCTTTAGCTTATAAGCTCTCAAACTGACCGGTTTAATAACCATATATGGTCCTTCTCATGAGGGGTCCAATTTCCTTTGATGGCGTGGATCTGAAGCTAGGGTATTTCTCAATACCAAGTCTCCTGCTACGTACCGACGATTCTTCACTCGAATATTATAATGTGACGCTATCCCTCGTTGATAATGTTGAGTTCGTGCTATTGCTTTTGCACGAACTTCATCCAACAATTCAAGGCTCTATAGCAGTCCTTGTTCATTCGCTTTTTCTTCGAAGACTCTTTCCCGTAGTGTTCCACCCATTATTTTGACAGATGCCAACGCTTCAGATCCGTAAGCCAATTTAAAAGGAGTTTCTCTTGTGGGTGTCCGAATTGTAGCTCGGTAGGCCCACAAGACATTCCGCACTTCTTTGACCCACAAGGCTTTATCAGCTTCGAAGTCTTCTTTATTCCTCAAGTAACGTTCGGTTTGTAACCTCTACTTGACCATTGCTTTGGGGGTATGCCACTGATGACATACGATGCTCAATCAAATAAGTTCCGCAAAATTGTTCAAATTGTGGACGATCAATTAAGTGCCATGATCTTGCCACGATTATTTTTGGCATCCCGAACCGATATATGATTGACTCGAGCACGAACTTCTCCACCTTTTTTTCTCGTGATGGTTGCCAAGGCGCTAGCCCTCGACCCACTTGGTGAAGTAGTCGATTGCTACTATAAGATACTCTCTTCAGCTCGACGCCTTGGTGAATTTCCCCATGATATCGATTCCCACATCTCAAAAGGGATGGGATCTAGAATCTAAGTCATGGTTTCTGCTGGGCGTGTAGATATTGTAGCATGGATTTGGCAATTGCTACACCGACAAACATATTCCATAGCAACTCGCTGGAGCTTAGGTCAATATAACCCATACCTCAAAATTTTGTTTGCCCGGGCCCGACCACCCATATGAGTACCACAAATTCCTTCATGCACCTTAGCCGGAGCTAATTCCGCTCCTTCGGGACCCAAGCATCTCAAAAGGGGTCCAGATTAAGATCTTTTGTATAGTCTTCCATTCGCATGATGAATCGTGCTGATCGCACCCGTGATTAATCTTGCCTCTTTCGGATCCTCTCGCGGGGTAGTTTATCAGCTCTCGTATATTCTACTACAATCCATCCAGACGCCGTCTGTTAATATAGGAAATTTCCTTCTCTTGATAACTTGGGAATGTTATCTCTTCTATGTAGACCAGAAGGGTCTAAATTCTTTTTCTTTGGCATTGGCTAATTTGGATAGCTCATTTGCCACTATATTTTCTTTTCTTGGGATCTCGACATACTTTTGGATTCCTAAATTCTTCTGCGCACATTTGCACAATCTTTTCATACATTTTGCAGGTTCAACACCATACTCCCCCTACGTGATTGACAATAAGCCGTGAGTCACTATAAATAGTCACGTT